>NW_026999339.1:42927-190033 GCF_037126465.1 Ornithodoros turicata | reverse complement strand
ATCATGATGACAGGCCGGTTCCAGAAGCCCGGAGGGCCCCGATGAGCGGCTTGTGGTCTGTTTAAAAGGTAGAGTGACGTCCTTCGACGACGAAACGGAAATTCAGCAGTTCTCTCCCACAGGTACTGTAGTGGCTCTGAGTTCTGCTCAGGACTTAAGCGTAACCGAAGTCTCATTGAGCTACTGCTGGAGAACTACGCCAATGGCAACATTCGAAGCGCCCACCATAACCGCAGTGGGGGCAGACGGATGTGGGTGGGTCGGCATAACTGCGTTCGTATGAAGTGTCTTGACCCTGTGGAAAGCATCGGACGCGGAAGAGGTCCAATGAGAGGACCGTGGGCATCAGGGTGTTGAGATAGCAGGTCGGTCGCGGGTTCAAGCAACGTAGCGCTGCGGGGTATTAACCGGAGGTGAAATAATTTTCAAATTTTTGAAGAAATCACCTTGTAAATATTGATTTATGTGCACTGAACATGCACACCGAAACGCTGTTTCTGCGATCCCACGTTACGAAACTATGGCACTCCGAAGATGACGCGCTGGAGAGAACTTCTCCGTCGCCCAGAACTGGGAGAAGTCCTCACCCGTTTTTGGAGTGACGACTTTATCGTGAAGAAAGGAAGTGCATTCTCTTCCCTTTCCATGACGACGTAGGCCCTTGTAAAGAAGGAGCCAGCCAACGGAGAACTGCCATCGGTATGGTGACTTTCGGGTATTTCGGGCAAGCGTGCACAGCTAAACGTCTCTCTCAGCGCTGTTCGGCGAGAGCGTCGATGGTAACTTGATAAAAAAAGAAAGAAAAGATCTGTGTTGGGGTAACTCATTACGCTAAGGTACTTTTTTCGGTAACTTTTAACTTACCTCGTTGCTTTTGAGCTTCAGTAACTTCTTGAGGAACTCCTTCGTTTTTTAGGTAATATCAAAGTAACTTGGGTTGTCCCAAGTCCCAAGTTCGTTTTGTTTGATTCTTGTCTGCAAACATCGCGATTTGCGTCCTCCCTTCCTAATGAGACCACAGCCACGTGCACGCCGGTCGTACGTGCAGGGCGCGTCTGACGCCCTTGTTGTTGCGCGGTGACTGCTACAAATTCTGTCTTTGTCGTGCATCAGGGGACGCAGGTGACGTTCATCATAGCGACGAGTAGTGTATAATCAGGGAAAGGTAACGGAATCTTTTTCGTTTCCGATACCTCCTCCGTTACTGGCCCCTATTTGTTTCTGCTTCATATTACGGTATAACCACCATTGTTGCTTTCGTTCCCGTTACGTTTCCGTTGCGGTTTTCGGTAACGCCCCCCTCCCCCGTTTGTTGTTTCCCTTCTTTTTTTGGCTAGCTTTGAGACCGTCACAATGCTTAATATCTCTGTGTGTATAGTATATTCTGAAATCTATCCTGAGGTGTTTAGGGATACACACACATTTATTTAAAAGTATCGTACATGATTTTATTTATGTATTATTTTTACCTTTGTACACGGCAGAGAAAAGGCTGCCAAACAGCAATTTAGTAAAGCCCTGCCGCCCAACTTCAGCAGCAAGCATATACACATGAAAGAAAATATTACGAAAGTGCTACAAGAGGTCACAAATGAAGAGGGTTTTCGGCACTAACAGTAACTGAAAACTACAATGATATTAAAGTGAAGACCACAAAAAAGCAGAAAACTGTTGTTTACAACTCGTGCATCCTACTGCATGACAAAAAAGGACCGAACATTTTTCCTGTTACGTGTTTTAATGAAGATTTCTTCGCTAGAGAACTGATTAAGTAGCTGCGATAGATTGTAATGAAATAGTTGCGTACCATAATTAGTGCGAAGATAGGGAATTTTCCACTTAGCAGTTCCACGAAGGTGAATGAGCGGGTCGTGTACTTGCACATAACTTCCTTCTCATATCTCACATCTAATGTTTCGCGTGTAATGGGGTAATGTACTGCTCTCCAGTGGTGAATCACCCCAAGTCATAGTCACGATTTACTGTTGTTGTTGTTAGCGGGTCGTGTACCGTTAGGTCCGAAATCGTACTGTGGAATTGTTGATATGCTAGATTGCCTAGTTTGTATGCGGAAAGTAGCCTATACGGCAGTTTCCCAGAGAGCAGCCATCTTGCCTGACCTCACCCTTTCCCACTACAGCAGTGTGAGGGCATCACGATCGGGCCCAGTAATATGCGCCGCCACCTAGAAGAATACACGTTGTAGATTTTCATTATTCCTAGCGGTTCAAATAAGCTTTTGGTTGTCTGCAGATTTAATAGATCTCATGTAACGAATTATTTTCTTTTGTACAGCTATTCTTTTCTTTTATTATATTATTATTCTAGCTATTATTTCTTTTCTACAGCTCTCTTTTGTTTCTTTTGAACAGCTAGCATGGTTTTCGTGAATGTTACTCACGCTTGCAACTCCCCAAAGTTCCCATAAGCGTATATGAACTATACTTCTTCTGTTGCCTATAGGGTGTTTCACCTAAAGTGATAAAAAATTCTAACTGCTGGCGTACTCGCCGGAGGATCGAAGGATTTTCGGCAATTACCTTCTGGAAACTTTTGCCACCATTGAGGAAGCCTTTGGACAATTTTTAATTACGGGAAATTTATTTCTCAATTGAACTTTGAAAATTGCCAAGCGAACCTCTCTCTCTCTTTTTTTAACAGAAATATGAAGTCCTCCACGGAAAATCGTAGGCCCAACAAAAACAATGCACAGTATCACAACAGAAATAGTAAAAAAAATTGGTAAAAAATACGCTTTAGCCCCACCTGCTTGATTTTCGCAAAGCGCGCGCGAAATGTGCGTCTAGAGGAGAAAGTGTCCCCGCCTTCATTTGTTTTGCCTTCTTTGCCTACCTGGACCACACACCCCACGGGACCACGTGGGTGCGTGGTTTCGGTTTGGACAAACACAACGTCGCATATATCTGCCGTCCAAATCAGTAGAAATATTGCTAAACTGACATTGTCAGCGATGGAGGACGAAATTATGCGACGCACACAGCGTCTAGGTATCGTTCCGTACGCAGCAGCTCCCTAAAGGTCACCGACAGAGACATTTTCTGATGAAGAAGAAGCTCAGATATACAAACGTGCTCGGCTTGAAAATTTTGCCATTTGCTCGCAAAAGACCCTCCGCGAATCGACAACATCCTCTGCGTATGACGCCACGGCCAGTTCGCCTCGCAGGCCGGTCGTAGCAGCCGCCGTTCACGGCCGTGGTTGATATAGAATATTTTCGCGATTTGAACGATTTTGAAGTTTATATGTCACAGGGTGAATGCTTTAGTACAGTGGAACAAATTGAAAATGATCGCAGACTTGTCAAATATCCTTTCATGGTCCCTTTAATTTTGCAAAGGACAAGACTAAAAAGCTGCATATTATGTGTCAAGTAACTTGAAAATAACTCGTTACTTTTCCAAGGTAACTTTGGAACTTCAGCTCATTTTCATTACCACCCAGGCAGCACAGCGCGACGACCCAACGTCGGTGCGCCGGCGGCGACCGACCCGACCGGGTCGGCTCCCGACCATGGTCCGGCATACGGTTTGCAACACGGGGATGTTAATGGTCCGTTATCGGCAGCCTGTATCGTACCCCAACGATTTCCCGAGGTGCAGCCAATGCACATTTACGGGTACCTCCTACCCCCCAAACAAGAGTTAATTTGCGCGATTTTTAAAAACAAAATCAATATGTCATTGTAGAAAAACTCTTTATTGCATCATAGTCACAAGATACATGGGTTCTTTAATGCATCACTTCAGCAGCAATGAAAAAAAAAGAGTGTTACATTGAAAGTATATAACCACCAGTCCCGCATATGTACTATTTACTTCACAAATATTCACTTAACACAGGTTATATGTAACAGAGATAGAACTTGGAACTCGTTGCCAGTTAAGTTAGACTGTTGAAAGATGGAAGTCACTGAAAAGGTTAGCCAGAACGTAATTGTAGGCCGGTTCCACATTAGCTCAGACAGGGAGGTCCCATGGACCTCCTGCATTTTCATGATTTTTTATATATATTGAGACGCTCATCGCAGATGATGATCAACATTTGTAAAACTAATCATTCGAATACTTTCCGTGCAAAAAAATCGTGAAATCCACCCTGAATTCGATTGTTGCAATTTTGCCATGTTTACACGTGTGTACATCCTGAGTTTTAAAAGATATCGTAGTGCAATTTTTTTGTGCTTTAGTATACCTACCTGCCAGCACTCCGAGCGCAAATTTAGGCGCACAGGTGCAACACTGTATCGTATAAAAAGTGGCGAACATCCTCTGTCGCGCAGTTTTGTTCAAACTTCGACGCTTCTTGCTCTGGCTGTAGATACCTCCGACACGTTCGTACGAAGTGGAGCCGCGTTTTAACGCGCTAATCAGCAGTATACGCCTTTGGAGAAGAAGTTTTTGCGTTACATGAAAGGCCTAATATCGGGTCATAACCTAGCAAAATATATACGAAATCAAGTGGGACCTTTTTGAGAAATACACGCGCAAAATCCGTATTTATTTCGAAGTATGCCTAAACATTTGCCTATTTCAGCACATGCCGGTAGGAAGTATATGCAGGATAGATATATCATGCAGATGAAAGAGCATTAAAAGCTGAGTGAGCTGATATCAAGTATTGTGATAAGGGACATCTATAGCCAGATATATCAGGCGTCGAAATTAGGACAAAAGTGCGCGAGAGGGCATGTTCGCCATTTTTATAGCACACAGCGTTGCACCTGGCCGCTAAAATTTGCTCTCTGACAGCTGACCTGTAGGCATAATACAGCAGCATCAAAAAATTTCACAACAATATCTCTTAACACTCGGGAGGTATACGCGTGCAAACACGGCAAAACTGAAGCATCCGACTTCAGGGCCAGATTTTCTCGATTTTTTTGCGCGAAGGCTATTCGGCAAAAATGTTGATCATAATATACGATGAGTTTATAAATATAAAAAATACTGAAGACCCAGGAGGTCAATGGGACCTCCCTACCTGAACTGACGTGAAACCGGCCCGTAACTAAATTTCAAACGCAGTTACACGTAATAAAACGTAATGAAATTTGACGTTAAGTTCCTAAGCTACTTTAGAAATGTAACTCACAGTTTCAAACAAATTGACATATCATGCGTCGATCACATTACGCAAACGGATTAAAGCGGAATAATTTATTCACTTCGGAGGTTCCTTTTTTTTTATTTCTTTTTATTTAGAATGACTACAAAAACGAACCTTGAGCTGAAGTCCTCCAGCATTCCAGTTTTGTACGCACGCAGGAGATGGAAAGCACAGCTGCAGCACGCAGTCGTCCTGAGAAATGGTTATATTTCGTTTGATGTCAAATACACAATAGATACGATTCCACACTTTACTGCACGATATTTTCAGCAAAACGGAGTCCATTATCCTAAAAGCAACGCATAAACCACAATGGATCACTGAAGTCGAAACTATGCGATGCTGCGCTGCTAAGTTTCGAGAGAAGCCTTCTAGAACGGTGTCACTCATGTTGAAAAGCATCTATGAGTAACGTTTATCAATGCGAGGAATACCACAAAAAGAAATAGCACTTACCACTCGATGAATCGCTTAAAAATGTTGGAATTCCTCGAAAGTTTCGTGAGCACGGCCGGATGCATTCGTTTCTCGCAGCCAGAGCGACGGGGACTCCGACAGTGCAAACACGGCTGGACGATCGAGGAACATCATTGGCCAGATTCGAAACTGTCGGTTACGTGATTGCATCACTTGGCGCCTGACAGTCTGGGAAGAGAAATCCGTTGTTGCACCCCGGTCATGTGACTGATTATCGTGAAGTGATCAGATCAGCATCGGAGAGCGATCCTATATTTTGGTCACATGACCAAGGTCAGTCCAGACCGGGAAATGATCAGAGCAGCATCGGGGAACGATCCTATGTTATTGTTTACGTGACCAAAAGGAGACCAGAGCGGGAAATGATCAGGGCACCGTCGGGGGACTACCTTATCTTCTCTGATGTTCTACCTCCTCAGTTCCCACACCGCTGGGAACCAGTCGGGCACTATCGCCCGTTCAGGAGCCGAAGCCCCCATTGCGTTCCCATTCTTTTCCCGAGGGTTTGTGCTGCCTGGGCAGTAACTTAGTTACATTTTTGCACAGTAACTTAACTGGTTACAAGTTCCTTTTGTCGAGTAACTTCCCTATCTCTGAAAAGAAAATGCGGTTTTAGAAACCCAACGCGAAGGAAACCGTTGAGACTGATTCATAAATGCGTTTCAAAGAGCACCGCCGCCTAAGCGTTCGCGGCGCAGCCGAGAGTGGCTTGTCACACATAGCCGAGCCGCCGCCCTGCAAACGCCTTTCGTTGTTGTTGTTGCAAGTCAAAATCGTACCGACACTTCCAGCTTTCTTCCTCCAAATTACATTGTGAAGCATGTTATCTATTTTATCTCTATTCGGAAGCATTTCTGCTGGTGTCATCAATCGTTGCAACGAGAGATGTGACACAATATAGCACAGATGCAGAGAAGGAACGGCAGAAGAAGCGGGACACATGTTTACCTACCGACGACCAACACGCGATCGCACACAAGTCGTATTTTTTTTTCGTCGATTCCGTGGTTTGCGCAAATTCCCATCTCACTGTTGACAGCTCAGACGACAATCAACTATTGGTGACAAAGAATTTACTCACACGGTAGCACCAAACACACACAAAGGCCAAAGATCTCAGCGCGGTATCAGGAGGCCCGCCTGCGCCAAAAGGAAGCAACTTCCGCCCCTCCGAGCGCCGGGCGTCTCAGAGCGTGCGCCGCCGCCTCAAGAAACGCATGTGTGAATGAGCCTGTGGGACTTTGCGTGTCGGCTCCATGAACTACAACATATAGGAAACGGAGCAATACATTGCATATAGTTTCTCAACTCCTTGACCCGGGAACTTACGGCAACCTGTTCCTGGATGTGCTGGCTGGCTAACATCCAGGAACTGGTTGCCGCCCGTGCGATGGTCGCAGGTGTCAAATATGCAAATTAATGCAAAGCGTCCAAGTACTTAAAAGCACTAATTCTAATTTTTCTGTCAAAATTAATGGTGACTTTGACTGTAATTCATCTAACGTCATTTATGTCATTCAGTGCGACATGTGCCAAGCACAATACGTAGGTCAGACCAAGACATCATTTCGGATCAGGTTCAACAACCACCGGTCTGACGTTACAAAAAAGCCAAACCTCCCGGTCTCTCGTCATTTCAAACAAGCAGGTCACTCCCTAAATAATGTGTCACTCTTCATTCTCCAGTCAAATTTTAGCTCAGATCGGTGCAGAGAACAACGCAAATCTTATCTCATTCACACATTCCAATCAACCATTAACGAAGATCTCGGAGCACTGTCAACGGTAAGAAATCTGGCCGCCTAGTTGAGCTTCTTTCTTTCCGTTCCTTTCTTTCCTTTTTTTTCCAGCAAAGTCGGAAGCAGCACTCACCCTGCCTAGGAATGTTTTTCCCCAAATACGGAGAGGGACCAAAGGTGAATGACCTCACCACCCGGACTTGACCTTCTGGAATATTCCCACACCTGACTCACCGACAACCGCCTGTGGCGTGCCTTGTACCGATGATGACGTCACACACCAAACCTATTTAAACAATCTGTAACCCCCTGCGCATCTTTTGTCCTGACGAAGACAGTGGCACTGTCGAAACGTCGACCCCGTTTCTCATTCAACTTTTAATTTCTGCCCATTAAATGAACTAGTGTTTCTAACTTCCCTAAAATCTGTTGTCCGAGTCTTTTTCCTTCCACAACTACCTATATATATATATATCGATAATTTGTCGATATAAACATCGATATCTTAATCGATTTTAATCGATTATTTTTTTACGATGTTGATATTTTTCGACATAGAAAATTGATATTTTTGCGTCACTAGTAAATACCCACAGAACCCAACAACAACAACAACTTTACTTTATGACGATGAATGGGGAGTTTCATCGCAAGGGGCGATACTCTACCCCATTGCTGGTGGTGATGCAGGGAATTAAATAATGAGCCCCTTCACAATAAGGATTGAAGTCATATGGTATGCAGATAGGTGAAGAGAGCTTTGGGGCAGAGCGTTGGTGGGCTGGATGGGGCCAGGGACCAAGCAATTTTGTGAGAGAGAGGGGGCGAGAGTGCGGCTCGTGATGGTTGGTAGTGTGGGCAATGCAGAAGAATGTGCTCCAGATCCTCTAGAGAGCCGCAGTGCCAGCATCTGGGAGAGTCAACATGTCTGAAGCGGTAACGCCACTGAGCTGTAAAAGCCACATCGAGTCGCGTTCGATGAATTAACGCATCATCTTGACGAGAGGTGTTTCGTGGCATGCGAAAAGCGAGCGTTGGATCAAAGCTGCTCAGCATACATGGGGGAACAATGTCGGTTGTCTATTGGCGGGAAGCCAGGGATGTCACGAGGCGTCGCAGAATGGAACAACAGTCTCCTCTCAGCAGTGCAATAATGGTCCGCTTCCGATATGAGAGAGCTGCTTCTGCGGCGCTATCGGCCTGCTCGGTCCCCACGACACCACAATGGGCTGGAACCCACTGGAGAACCAGCATGTGGCCTGCTTCGTGCACAGGGTGGTAAGCCTTTAACACATCCGAGACTAGGGGCGCCGATGAGCTCGTATGCCGGAATTTTCAATAGCTTGCAGTGCAGATGTTGTGTCAGTAAAGACTGCCCATACCCACGGCGTAAAATCAACGATGTGCTGCAGAAAGAAAAGGATGGCATAGAGTTGCGCAGCGGTTGATGAGGTTGGATGCGAAAGGCGTCGTCCTTGCACTACTTCTTCGGATGGGATGACGACTGCCGAGAAAGACTTGCCGTTTCTGGTTGCGCCACCTCTGTATGTTACTGTAGACGTAGAAAACTTCTGATCTACCAGACCATAAAATGGGCTCGAAGCACAAAACCCAAAGTAGTGATGGCAGTTCTTTGAATGCTGACAGCATCCATGGGTTTTCTCGTGGTAGACTTTTTGAGATCCAGTTTTGAAAAGATAATGATCTTGTCGCAGTACTCTCAAACCACCAGTCTCCGTGCGCCCCTTAGCCTCGTTCCCAGCGGCGACAGAACGGGGGTGGACGCTCTTCCCATTGTTATTGAGTATGACTGGCGATAAACTAACATTCCATATAACTGGGGGGGGGGGGGTAATGGCAGGATCGGCTCGCCGTTGTTGGCCACACAGAAGTGGGCGTCGTCACGACTATAGCCAATAATGAAAAACAAAAGAAAGATGGATGGAGGATAGAGGATGAAGGGTGGAGATGCGTAGAGGGTGCAGGAGAGCAAAGTGTTAGATGGGTCTTTTAGCAAGACCTGCCTTCTGCAGAAAGAGAATAAGGTTTCTTGCTTTAGCTGAACGTTCGGCAGAAGAACCACTGGGGTAGAGGATGTTCGCTAGCGTGCCCGACCTGGAGCAAAGGAGATGGGCTTCGCGCGCAGAATGGTATGCTCGGCAGTCTCGCAGGATGTGTCCGATTGTTTGAGGTTGTTGACAGTGGCCACAGCTGGCGTCACCCCTGGAGCCGATCTTGAATAGTTGAGAGTTGGTGAACGCAGACCCAGAGCGGAGCCTATGGAGCATGGTATGTATGCTTCGAGTAAGGTTTTTCATGGGAAGAAAGGGGCGATGATGGCGCATGATGTCCCGTATCCCAGGGTGACGCAGTTCAACAAGCTGCTGAACGGCCATTTGCCTGTCGGTGTCGTCCAGAGTTGGCAAAATATTGCTGCAGCCCAGGTGTGCCGAGGACGCCAGCTGGTCCGCCCTTTCGTTGCCGCCGACACCGACGTGGGACGGGATCCATTGGAAGACGATATCGCCTCCGGCTTGTTTATGCTGAGCGCACGATCTTCTGATGCTTCGCACTAACATGTTGTCGCACATGAGGTTCATCACGTCCCATAGAGCGCTTCTCTAGTCTGTGAGTAGGACTGCCCTGGCGAACCCTCGCACCTGGACCGCAGCAGCTGCATGCAGGAGAGCCAGGAGTTCAGCAGTCGTGGAGGATATCGGGTAATGCGATGTTCTCCCTTGCCAGGCCACGTTCACTGATGGGATGTGGAAAGCACAAGTAGCACTTTTGGTATGGTCGTCACTAGAGCCATCAGTGAATACTAGAGTATGTGAGTGGTAGACGTCGCTGATAAGGTTCCCAGCCGCCACTCTAGCGACCAGAAGGCTACATTCCCTCTTTTCATGAATGCCCGGAACGTATATAACTAGTCATCCGGTAAACATCTGAATAGCGTATCAACGTTCGAAAGATCAAGGAAAAAGAAGACTGCTTGCTTCCGCGTGCGATATGCACAGTTGTTCACACAAGGAGTGCTGGTCGATGCGATATCTTTTCTACACCGGTTCCCGAGCGGGAAAATGAAGGGGCACGAAGTGAACACGAACGGACACGAAAATAGAGAGTTTTAGCTCACCGTTACCGAGCCCCACTCCGCTCAGGCGGCGAGCGAGCACGCAACTGCGTATGCGCGCAGCATTTGGCCGTTAGCGGGTGAGCGGAGCGGGGCTTCCGCTCCGTTGCGGCGCTGTCTGAGCGGAGCGAGACGCGAGATGGTCCGCACTACCGGGTATCAAGACAGCTGCCGCCAATGGTGAGCACCTGCCGCTGCCCTCGTCGTCTTTTGCTGCTGCTGAGGGCGATGCTTCTCAGTAGCGGGTCCGGAAGCGTTTTTGGATCGACGAGGATCTTCTCCTGCTTCAGGAAGTGGTGGGCCAGAACCCGTACGAAAGACCTGTTTATTGTTTACAACACGGAGGAGAAGTGAGGAGACCGGACTCTGCAGTGTCGCCGTTGAGAAAGCGTGTTGGCGTGGTCCCGATTCTTCGAGTCTATTTGTGGCCGCGGCGGCGAGGCGCCGCTCGCGCTCAGTCAGGTACTTGTTCCCAGAGCGTCGACCCGAAGCGTTTTTCGGTTTTTTTCTTCGGGTTCGGCCATAAAGGTTCGGTTCCGATTCAGCTCTGGAGTTCACATATGCCGGTTCGATTAACCAGATCAGAGGCTGTAAACCGGTTGGGAACCGGTTCGAGGTTTTAATATGCTACAAAATTATAGGTAGCCACTAAAAATGATACAAGATCTCTTAGTTACTTTTTTATGCATTTATTTCTGTTTTTCGGCCAACAGGACCCCCTCTTCCCCGAGCAACGTGCCGCCAATATATAGGCAGGCAGATCGGTCGAATCCCCACGTAGCCTCCCCACCCCAGGTTATGATATCAATTGCAAAAAAAAAAAAAAGAAAAAGAAACAATATGCCTAGATTATAATGGTAACACGTCATCTGGAAGTGGAACGTATTTTTATGCACCATCTTCATATGGCCAGTGAACTACAAGTTTTCCCGCTCATTTTAATTCATTGGTCCCTCAATTTAATCCCTGTGGCCAACCAAATTAATCCAAGCGTTGACCAATTTAATCCAAGCGCTACTCAAGTTAATCCAAGCAACACGTGTAGATGTATTCCGTACTATTCCGTCATGGAAATTGTCATGACTGAGGCTTTCATGATTTGAAACAGTGGTAGTCCCATCAAATTGATTCATGGCGCATATCACGGAAATAGTCATAAAACACTGCATGACACTGTTTGAAGCACCAGTAGCCCTATAAAGTTGATTCATGGAACATATCATGAAAATAGTCATGGAATGTCATAATGACCGTCGGTTGTTATAAGACACTCTATGACACTGTCTGACGCAGCAGTAGTCCCACAAAGGTGATTCATGGCACATACCGTGAAAATAGTCATGGACTGTCGTAATGACCGTTGGTAGTCAAAAACCACTGTATGACACTGTTTAATGCAGCAGTAGCCCCATAAATTGGATTCACGGCACATATCATGAAAATAGTCATGAAATGTCATAATGACTGTCATAAAACACTGTATGACACTGCTTGAAGCAGCGGTATAGTCCCATCAAATTGATTCAAGGCACATACCATGAAATAGTCATGGAATGGCTAATGACTGCCGGTAGTCACAAAACACTGTATGACACTGTTTGAAGTAGCGGTAGTCCACAACATCGATTCATAGAACATATCATGAAACTAATCATGGAATGCCATATAATGACCGTTGGTAGTCGTAAAACACTGTATGACACTGTTTGAAGCTGCGGTAGTCCCATAAAGTCGACTCATGGCAGATATCACGAAAATAGTCACGGAGTGTCATAGTGACCTTCGGTAATTACAAAACACTGTGCCAGCTCCCGTGGCATAGTGGTTAGGATGATCGCTTTCCACGCCGAGACTGGGAGGTGACACTGGTTCGAGTCCTGTCACCGGCTGTGCTGTCTGAGGTTTTCCCTGGGTTTTTCGAACCCTTTCCAGACGAATGTCGGCACAGTTCCCCCTGAAATCGGCCCAGGACGCACACTAACCCCCTGTCTCCCACTCCTTCCTACTGTCCTCTCTCCATCTGTCCACGTCTGTACGCCGCTCATAGCCACAGTTGCTTCGCGGCGCTAACACGCAATTAAAAACAAACAAACAAAACATTGTATGACACTCTTTGAAGCAGCAGTAGTTCCATAAAATTGATTCATGGCGCATATTATGAAAATAGTCATGAAATGTCATAATGACAAAAAGCCGCATAAAACATAGCATGACATTGCAAAATCCAGGGGTTGTTGGGTCAGTAGTCATAAACTCATGAAACATTGACGAAATTATGAAAGTCTCAGTCATGACATGACTGAATATATACGGAATACATTTACACGTGTTGCTTGGAATAAATTGGGTAGCGCATGGATTAAATTGAGTGACCAATGGATAAAAATGAGCGGGAGAGCCTGTAGTCACTATTGCTCAAATGAACTTCCAACGCCCCATCGAAGTCTCAAGACTTGCCTTCTTGGGCGTCACTAGGTTGATGCACTACCACATATATACATAGTTGGAGGGACTTCACTCACCGAAACTTGCATTCACCTCCGTGTGCATCCTTTCGCCTTCTTTGCGTCTGTGTTCTGGCAGACTGGCTCTGCGCTCAAAGCTCTTCTGACATTTCTGGACACCATCGGACTTCGATCGTTATTGTAAAGGGGCTCGTTATTTTATTCCCCCATTCCACCAAGCACTGGGGTAGAGTATCGCCTGTTGCGATGAAACTCCCCACTCTCCAAGGCCGAAAATAAAGTTGTTGTTGTTGTTCTGGCAGACTGGCACAACTTCGGCCAACACAAAAACATGATTCAAGGAATGGGTGCCACAGAGCCATATATTAAAAGGGAGTCTGGCCAGTGGGAGGAGTCACAAAAAGAGGCTTGACCTGTCAATCACAGTTTCGCTCCTCTGATTGGTTTGCTTTTTACCAAGCGGGTCGCGATGACACCTTGCTGCCACCCAAAATGGCGACGAAAACAAACACGGTGAAGCGGGCATTTGTTGATGAATATTTTTCACAGACCACCCTGATTTCACGTTGCAGCTGTACATTCCACATAAGTTTCTCGAAAATCAGTTTGAAGTGATGCTCCGCTATCGATATTTAACCGAAAATGATATGTTTTATCATCGGTGTTAGACCTAGTGAACACGGCGATCACAACGAAATCATAACAAAAACGGTGCTGTGCTGTAAAATTTTGTATTTACTTACTGAATCTTATGGATATAAACATATTTGCCTTTTTTATTCAACTATTCATGTAGATCAGTTAAAAAATTGTACCGACGACAGGATGTGTACCAGCAGGTGGTTCTGCCAGCAGTGGTACAACGGTGGAAGCAGACGACAATTCACGACGTGCCTTGCGCAGCCTGGGTGGCGTTAGTCAAATTTGCACCAAAAATCCAGTAGTTTCATAGACGGCGAGAGGTATCCATTTCAATCCCATCCAATGCACTTGCCACCCAAAATGGCGCTGCCCATGTTGGATAGGGGGACAGATAGTCAGGATAGGTTGATTGATAGTGCCCCATATTTCACGACGTCATTGGTTAGAAAGCTGAAAAAGTGGGTGGAGCTTCAGGTATAAGCATGACCCATTAATGGCCAGGCTCCTTTTTAATATACGGCTCTGACGTTAGGATAGGCGTGCACCACAGCACTTCCGCCCACGCCTCACAAAGGACGCCACAGTCTCGCGTTGTAATGTCTTAGCACGTCGGCAAAGAACATGAGAGGAATAAGACGAGCACCACCTCACCACTCTCAATAAGAAAAGAAGACTTTTCCTGACATGGACACTGCAGCTATCGCTGTTGGTGAAGCAGCGCGAAGGATTCGCGTTCATCCTGCCATTCTCTGCTTTTCCTGTCTGTACCATCTATTGTACTGGATACCAACAAAGCAGTAGTAAGCACGGACCACGACTTGCGGGCAACAAAACAAAGCACTCTGGACGCTATTAATTAGTAATTAGAGCTAATTAGGACCCTCCAATTAGGATCAGTAGAGTAATTAGGATCATCCAGTGAGTCATTACACTAATTCGGGAGCATCTAACACGTGTCCAGAGCGCTTTGCATGTTGCCTGCAAGTCGTGGTAATAGAAAATAAAAAGGAGACAGAGATAGAGTGGAGAGAAGCAGTTTACTTGAACATCAATGACGCCATCTTGAAGAAAGCGGTCCGGAAGTGCTGCTGACCATCGCTGGGTCCATGGTTACAGTGACACGTGACTACCTAGTTACAAAGCATCACACCAGGTGGTGCCACTGGCCTTCTTGTTACCACTAGTTCTGGACATCCTGGGACGTCAAGTGTCACGTCATTATGGCGTGTCTTGCAGGTTAGGACATCTCTGGACAAGCAAGGAGAAACACACCTATAATCGAGACAGAGGAATGCAAACTGCAGTGAAAGCAAGAGCAAAATATGCTGACAAGGGGCACCATCAATAGCTAACAATAAAAAAGACTAGGCACACAACAAATCAGCCCACGTCCACTACAACAGTCACGAGGAGTGCAGAACGATGCGTCCGCTCCATCCGACAGTCAGGTAGAGAGCTGAGTCGCAATGCTTTTTTCTCCTCTGTAAAGTCATGCATCTGCCACCCTAGCGGTTACTTTTTGAATTAATTTCATGACAAAATTATTAAGGATCATGCCAGTGCTACTCTTGTTCCCGGGGCCCAGGCAGCTTTCGCGGAAGACAGAAATTGGCGGGGATGCGCGGACAGGATCAACAACAACGAGCACCTGACATGCATGGGCACGTCACTGCTCATCTCAAACGAAGTGGGGACAAAGTTACCAAGTGCTTTCCATCTGAGAGGCAGGCAGGGAACTGAATAATGATACTTTTTCCCCCTCTAAAAGCCACACATCTGTCGCCTTGCGATTATTTTCTGAACTAATTTAATCGTGAAATTATTAGGAATCGTCCTAGCACTACTGCAGTCCACATCAAGGGTGTGGCAGCATTAGCGTCATCGTCATGACAAGAATGATCAAAAAGAATCTTTCTTGTCCAAAAAAGAAAAAATAGAGCTAGATGCATGAACAAAGGAAAGTATGCATCATAAGACAGAACAGGGCATGTCAGGACATTGCATAACGTGCACTGTCACACGAGGAAAAATCGAACGACTGCTAGGCAATGAACGCTCGCTCGGGGAATCGGTAACAAATCGCGATCGCGCGCGTCATTGGTCATCGCGTCGGGCGTTCAAACCGTGAGAACGGGCTCGCATGTGGCTTGCATGGGGACGCGAGCCACACACTCGAGCGTACTGTTGTATCACTTTAAGGCGGTGCATCAGAGCCGGCACTTCGTCGTCTACAATCGAGGGATGGCGCAGCGAGCGAAATGGTTCGCGCAGACACCGCTTCACAACATTTTGGCGCTTGCTTGGAAATGCGGTACCGCTGATGTAACGTCTTCTTTTTGTGTTATTTTTGTTTTCTCTTGGCGCGCGACGGGTCAAGCGAAATCTTGTGCAAACATATGACCGCTCGTGCTCACCCATGCCAAGTCCAACATAGTCCAACACTGTAAACACGCATATCGCGCTCAGCCAGACGGAACAATTAGTGGCGCGGCTTTTGAATGCGCACAGGCTGTCCAGCTGTCTCGTGAATTTCTTCGTCGATCTGTTGCTGTTCCGTGCTGTGTTGTTGTCGGGCGAAGGGTTAGTCACCAGTCGTTTCGTGTGATTTCTGCAATGCTTTCGCATATAATAAATGAAATTCCTCGTAACACAAGAAACCTAGGTTGGACACGACGCGGTTGAAACACGTTGGTGTCGGCATGTTATAGCCTACCGACATTACTCGGAAATTGCGAAACGCAGCCGCAACCTGTTTTTGTTATTTTCTGTCACCCTGGGCTTACAAATTTCAGACCACGTTGTGGTGGTGCAAAACGCTTCATTTACTTGCACAGTCAGCGGAAATGAAATAAAACTGCAAACAGGCTGCATAACGTTTCCCATATCCTTGGACATCAGTGGAGAAGGAGGAAAAAGGCAAAAGAGAAGAAGAAAAGGGAAGAAAAGCAGGGTAGAGGAGAAAAATGTGTCTGCCTGGACCATACAGCTGCTGGGAACGTAAAGTGCGAATGGAGGTTTCCAGTTTGGTCGTCTGTATAATTCGGGTCTGTTGTGCTCATCCTGGTCGTCACTAACCACGGCCCCAGACTTCGCCCAAGCACAGATGAGCATGCCGCGAACTGGGTCTCTGATGTCCCATTCGTCTGGAAGTGACCTTCAGCTCGTGGTTCTGTCAGTCTGGATCTCGGAGTGAGAGCATTTCATAACACATTCTGATTGTGAGTGTCATCTTGCCTATCCGCGCAGGAACTTCCAGAAATCCTCTCTAGCTTTCTTTTTCGTCCTCATCGTGGCTGCCGACATCACGACCTTGTCTCGATTAGCAAAAAGCACACGGCACACTGATTACAATTGTTCTGGCCTGGCGTACTTCCTTCTGTAATCGGGAACTCTAATTCGCATGCTTCGATGATAGCGAGGGTCAACAAGCTCTAGCAGGAGGTAGTCGTTATAAATTCGCGCAAGGTACACCACCCTTTTCTCGTTCCGCAAGGCGTCGTCCAGTACCTACAACGAAAAGGCAGTACTACCGGTTGGTTATACGTGGAGTTGGCCGTGGATCTGGTACCGGTAGACATGCGTGCACTTCCACAGACCGCACTTCCTCAGTTCCGGTACGTGACTCCCCAGTAAACCAGATATGTCCAAAGGATATCCTGCGGATATACTGTATCTGACGTTCCAATGTCTCAGGGATATCTGGAAACGTCCCGTTTACATACGTGGGATATCCAGGGGATCAGGGTTTCTTCCTCATTTTGCGATCCTGAGGAAGTCCCAAAAATATTCATTCTCGATTTTTGTGTCGGAATAGGACCTCCAGTGTTCCTCCGTTGGGCCTCTAGTTTTTTTATGTTGAAAGCAATCTTCCATGCCAATGTCCTAACAAACAACATATGTCCAGACGATGTCTGTAGGATATCCCATTTTGGACAATGGGATATCCCTGGGAGCAGCCTGAATATCCCATAGATATCCATGCGACATACAGAAGACCAGGATATGGGCACTGTTACGACGTCGCAGGTATCTCCATGCGATGTCTCCACGGGATATTGGACAAATGTGGGACGTTTATGAACCGTTGCTCTGACTGTTAAAATTTAATATAATGTACACTTCTTTCACTTGACGCATCAGAAGTGACGACGCCACCGTGATATTAACGGAAAGTAGTCTACATATCTACAAAACATATACATATGGTAAATAATGAACGTAAGCGTGTTTAAAGGTGCTCTCACCCTAAAAATAAGAGCCGTCCCTCATTGTGCGCCCCCTTCTACCCCACCGCGTACGCGGAGGGATACCAGAGCATCCACAATAGTGTGTTGCCGAAATGGCTGGAGCATATACTGAAATAAAAGTTATTGGGGCACGTTCGTTACAAGAGTATTGCAGCGTAAGACATATGTAACGGTGAGGGGGTGCGTCTTTGCAGTTAATTCGTGTATATGCAGATTCAAGGTATAACCAATGACGTTTCTGACATTCCTTCCTATAGAGTATTGTGTTTTTAATTCAGGCTATTGTCTATAATGTGATTACCTGCCCGAGTGGAGCTGCAAAAGTGGTCGAATTCTGTTGCTCGACTAGTGTCATGCACACATAGATACGTTGCATGGCTAGCTGCACGCGAACATTAGAGATACATAACGGTTTTACTTGTTCCCCTATATCTAGGTTCACAGAAGTTTTTGCTTGCTCTCAGCGCAAAAAAAAAGTTGTTGTCTAAATAACATGTGAAACATCACATATTTATCCGTATACCTCCAGGCGACGTCCTGGCGACATCCCACTGACGTTTAATGGTTCAAATGAGTTCAGTGCCCAAAATTGGTATACATATACTAGATCTTGCATGGATATACCTCAGGGATGCAGGCTGCTTTTTTCAAACATCCAAAGCGCGATATCCTACAGACGTCCCAGGGACATAAGCTATTTACTGGGCAAAAATGAAACGCGAATGTTGTTCTGGGATGTCCCACAGATATCGCATGGATGTCCAGATATTCAGGACGTTCACAACCTTGTAGGGATATCCTAGGGATATTAGTGGTTTACTGGGTCTGTCCTGTACGCTTGCTACCGTCCGCCAGTTGGTCCTGATATTTCGCGAATGTTCCGGTCACTATAGAAGGCATGTTCAGCGCAACACAGAACTGAGCATGGGCTCAATATCGCGCTCCACTAGAGAGGACTCCCAAAACTACAGCGATGTTCACGTCCATATGATCTTGTCCGATGCTTGGTGGACGCTCAGTGTCAGCCACACCCTTTAGTCTGTACATTTTGCACTGCAGTGTTAGTTCACTGCGCAATCCTTTTCTGCGTTCAGAAACGACTTTAGTGTCCCCAAGTGCACAACAATGGGTGATGGTTTCCGAGCGTCTTTAAGCTACTGAATAGGTGCATTAGTGACAGAGAGACGTAACTAAAGCCCACAATATTGACATGTAACTAAAGCCTAAAATACTGACATGTAACTAAAGCCTAAAATACTGACATGTAACTAAAGCACTTGTAGAGGGGCGCATCCTGCGTACTCTACCAAAAAAAGACGCCGTAAGCCGCTTTCTCCTTTCTTGTTTCCACCGGAGGCTCAGCGACTGCTCTATGGTGTCTTCCTGTAATGCGGCATGCTCCTCCTCTGAGAGCTCAAGCAATTTTTTGTAGTCGATGCATGCCGTTGCGAAGGACGTTGGCTCCATGTCTGGTCTTTGCGCTTGTTCCCCATAGTCAGCAATTCGGCGCTCGGGCTTCTTACGCAGGGCTGGAAGGCTGGCCTTCTTGGCTTTGGTGTTGAGACAGCGCTTGGCCCTTGCCTGTTCACGTGCATTACAACGTTTTTGAAGGCTCAAAGTGTACTTCCCTGGCTTTGTTTGACACATCTCCTTGTGCACACGATGATGCAAACCTTCACGTGAGTTCACTGATACGGCTGCGGCAAATGCGCATGTTTGGTAAGACCGCCGCTGACAGAAATTGATCCGCTTTCCCCAAACAAACTTCGCGATAACGGAATTGAAGTGCTCGGCGGCGTTATTGTCAACATTGATCAACAAGCTGCGAGCATTGCCTGCAACACGACTTAGTGTGATCTCAGTGACTCAGTGACTAAGTGACTTAGTGACTCAGTGACTCAGTGTGATCTCAGTGATCTCCAGTGTGATCTCAGTGCGCAACCCTGTTCTGCACTCATGAATTATTTCCATGTCTCAAATAGCCAGGAGCTTTCGTGCCTGTCCGCAATGGCTTTGCTTCAAATGTTTCCTTTATACGATATCTTACTGGTGCTCTGAATTTTTTTTCTTGCATTCCTGTTTTTAATACACAATTTCCAATGAAGTGAGGCTAAACGCGATCGTCCCGGCGTTATATGGGGGAATGACATGCCACGTTCATGCCCTCCCCCGCCCCCCCCCCCCCCAGAAAATAAACATCGATGAATGAACAGCTCATGTATAGTATAGTCCGTTCATGTATTTGCGGCAGGGCTAAGCTGCGTGTGCTCGTGCTCCTGCGTCACAGTCAACGTCGGCCTCGTCGTCCACCTGCACGTGCAGCGGTATAGCATTTCCAGCGCTCAAATTGTTGTGTCTTGTGACGATACCCTCCATGGGAGATGGCAGCACTGCGCTGCCCATTCTGAAGCGGCGTACTCCACGGATGACCATACCTGACCAAAACTCGTGTGCCGAGTCAACGGCTTAACATAGATGAAATCTGTTTGTTGGTATTGGTTCTTGATATGTTTTTCTAGTGCGTGATCGAGCCAGATTTTCGATTTTGGGCGGCTCTATTTTGTAAGCGGGCGGAATCTCGAAATATAGCTTTTCCCAAACCTTTCGACGACGATATAAAAATTTCTGAGTCTAAAACGCAAAATCTGCTTCGATCAGGCACTAGATCTAAGCATCCTCTTCCATTTAAAAGCAGTTGCACGGAGATCAACCAAATTTTCGCGGCGCTACGGGAGTCGAAAAATGTATGGGGATTCCCATAGAGCGTCGGTGGTGATGCACCGCCTTAATACCAGCAGAGCAGACATTTTAAGTTTCGATGACACGTACAAAGCAATGAACTCTTGGAAATGACAAAATAAATAAATAAAATTACCCTGCTGTTGTTGTTATCATTCCCTACATAGTGTTTAACATGATGAGAGTGTGACTTTTTTCGGCGTCTCTTATCAAAATACAACACGCAGCAGAGGGTTACCCTTGCGATAAACCAGCCAGGATTCAGGTGCCAGCAGGATATATTCAGAAAGGTTTCAAGTGTGTGAGGTGAGCCCAAGGCGTGTAGAGGGGCCTCAAAGTGCACTGATCTGTCGGGTACTGAAACTTGCAGTTAATGATGTTGGAATGATTATTTTATTTTATTTTATTTGAGTCATTAGTGACTCACCTATTTAAGGGTCATATGTTTATGAACATGTGCAAATTCGTTTGGTTTAAAAATGATGATAGCTACAGTGTGTAGCGAATGATGTTCCCATTTACCTGTTCCACTCTATGATATTCTTACAAAATATATAGGTGCAAGCGAATAAAAGTGAAAAGAAATGAATCCCCTTCTGTATTATAATTGCTGCACAAAAGCATGGCGCCGTTTTTTCTTGGATGTATAGCCAACATGCATTCCTGAGTTGCTGTGTTTCTTTTTTGGTTTGCGATGTTCGATAGGCGATATCGTATTACATCCAGAGGGAAGCCGTATTTTTTCGCGATCGCATATGTGTGTTCCGCGTTTTGACGATGGTTGAATAATTATTGACCTGAAGAATAATATGGATTCATGTGGTTGTGAATAGACTTTGGGTTTTTGCTCATTGTGGGTACAAAAATGTGAGTGTGTGCATGCACGTTTGTGAAGCTGGTACCCCACTTGACAAGTAAGTTCTTTGTGTTTGCCTTTTCGTGTGACACCAGTGATAAAGTTATGTACTATTGCATGAAATATTGGTTTGAAAATAAGGGTTATCGCGTTTGTATTATAATCTGTAGGATGGAACAAGCGTTTTTAATAGAATTGCCTCACGAACCTGGTGAAGTCCCCGTTTTGGGCAGGCTATTTATGAGCTCTCGACACGCCTCCTGTTGCACTATACTTGATATGCTTTCCTCAAGTGGTGTGCTTTGTTCTGATCGAGTGGTTCATGCCTTTAGCTCGAATTCTATCAGTAGAAGTGAATAGGAGTGTTTGTTTGTTGTTCGTGCTTGTAGCGGTGTTCAAGCTTAGTTTTCTTGGTAAAAATTCAGGCTTCATCATATTATGCTGTCCGAGTAGAAGTGACTTTCTTTGTTCACTTAAGAGAATTTGTGTGCCCTTGTTCTGTGCTTTCTTTATGCAGGGCATGCATTTTGTGTGTGTCACAGTATGCAATAATTATCTAATAGCAGAAGTGGGTATGCTTCTCTCAGTTGATGGCTGTTTATCAGCGTATGTTTTGGTTTTTAAAGACATAGGTATTCGAGCAAAAGTGTGTGCAATTTTTCCCTGCTGTTTACAGTAGTATGGACTGGACACAGACTGCCACCAACTCACAACTTCGTCTAAACACCATTTGGTTAGCAATTAGAGCTAATTGGGGCCCTCAACACATAAATCAGCACCCTCCAGGGTGTCACCACACTAATTGGGGAACATCTATCTCGTGTTCAGACCAAGCTGTGAGTTGGCGGCAACCTGTGTCCATAAAAAGAAAAAAAGAAGAAAAATAGATAGAAATAGAGTGGAAAGGAAACAATTTATTCAAAAATCAACGACGCCGTGGTGAAGAAACCGCTCCGGAGTGACCAGCGCCCGCCATGTTGGTAGTTGGCGACGGTCAGTTGCAGAGATCGATGACAGGTGGCCACTTATTGCAAGGCATCACACAAGATGGCGCCACCATCATAGCTCTATGCGAGAAAGACAGAGAACAACAAGATACTAGCGGCAGGTAAAAAATGGCAACACTGCTAAATAAGTCTAGGCATGCGAGAGAAAAGGTCTCACCGCTACTGCTAAACAGCACGGAGAAAACAGTACACCTAGGAGAAACGGCTTAGGGGGGCGATTGGTTAGGCCTAACCACAGCGTCACAACACTATGCAGCTAACACAAGGCGGGAACCACTGGGCACACATCGCTAAACATGCGTCAACACGAACAAAAGGCTTGCTCGCTGCTAAACAAGCCTACACATGCGCGTACGGCCAACATGCCAGAAAAGGTTTAACACCAGCACGGTCAAACAACGTGCAAACATTGGCAAATCACTCGTTGGTCACTGCTAAACAAGTCTAAACACGGGGCACGGCAAACATGCGAAAAAAGGAGCGCGGTAAAACAACGCCCAAACATTGGCAAATCACTCATCTTTTCCCCCGCGGCGACGGTGCGACTGCTCCATGCGAGAGCCAGGCAGAAACTGAGCGGACGCGGGGACTGTGGAGTAACCGAGTGCATGTCTGCTCTTCGCGACAGCCAGCGAGCAACTGACTGGGGCGCCGCAGCAGCTACGCATGCGCGCTCCTAGCGCCCTCTGGGCCGCCCGCCTGCCCGCGGGTGGTTTCGGTTTCACTCTCTGCTCTTTCCGCTGCGCCCGCGCGCTCCTAGCGCCGGGGGGTGGCTTCTTCGTTTTGGTTTCGCTCTCGTTTCTTTGCGTGCGTTTATCTGTATAAAGGCAGCGTGCACTGCGCTCGCATCATCAATACGTGAAGATGTTCAGCTACCACTCGTTACAAAATTGTTACAAAACGCACCCATGCTTCTTGGGGAGAAGTGGAGAAGGAATGTTTCAACAACGAAAGCCCAAGCAACGAGCTCGTCATCACTGCTTTTCGCTACGTGATAGACATGGTATGCTTTGGCAATATAGGAGAGATCTCGCAAGGGGTCGCTGCAGGAGATGGTGAGTCGGATCTACGCCCATTACAAGAACGTCTGCATAAGGGTTCCGGACAGACCCCTGGGTCTGATGAGCGAATTTGTGAGCTTGGCCAACGCAGAATTCAACCACATCGCTGCAGACATCGTGGACCTTCTCGCCTGTGCCATTGCTCATATTAAAGGGGCACTAAACAGCTTCACGAATATTTTCCAGTTATTATGCTCTATGAAAGAACGTGGCTCACGATATCCAATTATGAAATTCATTTACTTCTAGCGAGCGTCTTTACCACGAAACAATGCCAATCAAAGAGCATAATCTGCGCGAGTCTCTCCTTCCTACTCGGAGAGCACCTACGTCACGCGTCTCGCACGTGTAGCAAAGCTGCATTCCAGTTACCGGAGGTGGGGGAGATTTCGCTCTCCTATAGCCAATGACGGGCCTCGTTGACACAAGGAGCAGCGCGCGGGGAGAACCGGTTGTGGGAACATCGCTGTGACCTCGCTGAGCAATACAACACTGTAAACATAGTGCGCACATGAAATGGAATATTGTGGGCTTTTGGTACCTTTTGACCTGGTTACCTTAGGACTGACAAGTATAAATATGTTTAGGATTGACTTCACTACCCGATATTAAAGCAAAATCAATGTATAGGCGTCCTGCATTTTGAATGTTTGAAGGTGCGCGACGTCAAAATGACTTGTCTCTATTGTCGCCATGGCATCGCAGGGCGGGGCATGAACGCAAAAGAGTGCAGTGAATATTCGGTCGGTTTGAAGCCATTATTTACTTTTTTGCGACAAAAATTTTTGCTAAACCTCACTGTAGGAAACGAATCGCACTGCATTAGAAAAACATGCACCTTGCATACCTGTTTATTGCTCCTTTAAGTACGCCCTGTGGAAGCAGCAACATTTGCAAGCAGTGTACATCGCAAAATTTTTCACCGACTCATTGAAATACCGTTTGGTTATCGACATGCAACGCATTAAACAGTCCGAATAACTTTGACGAGACTGTGTTTTCTTTCACTGAAACATCTTTATTGAATACACACAAAAGAGTTGGTCGATAGATGCCTGCACCCTCCCTGTCTTGCCTAATCTCACGAACAGAACATTACGAGGAGATCAGGTGTGTCAGAAAAGGTATGGGGAATCTTCATTGCAGCGCCGTCATTGCGCGGGTCACGATACCAGTACGATGACGGAATGGTCATTCTTTTCGTACAACCATTCCGCTACCACACTGCCACAATGACCCGCGGTTCTCCTGTCTGCAAAAGAAAGAGAGAGAGAGAGAAGCATATCTCGACTAGAACTTTTATTCTCGATTACATGCGCGTGCACGAAGGACTTGCTCTTTGTTCCACAGTCACTTGATTCCTGACGACGACGCTCTCGGACTCTCTTCCGGGTTTTCTGATGCTACACAAAGCGAGAGCACTATCGTAATCCTATACGCGTCAAAACACTAGGAAAGCTTACCGTATTCGCAGCTTCCATAAGGGAAGGGGTGTACGGCATCCACGAGATAGCGCTTGTCATCGTAGGGAACCAAGCTCTTCTTGAGTCTCGAAATGGTGTACATCGTTTGCTTTATACTCTGGATGGTGCAGTGCTTCTGAGAGACTCTCTTTTATCGAACAGAGAATCTCGGTACACTTCGTGCAATAAATGTTTCCTCACCATGTCTTTCTTAACTCCTTTTGCTCTCGTGATCTGTTTGTGTGTCCCAGCCAAGAGAATGCTGTACATTATGGCCTGGGTGGTTACGACTTCCTGAATAACTCCACCTCCTGTCTCGTCTTTGAAGAACCCCATCTGATTCGCGTGCTCGTCATTGAAAAGTGGGTGGTCCACTGGATAGGAGGACAGATTTAAGTCGTCCTCAATTTTCATCAGCTGCTCTTCCAGGCTTTCACACGTGAGAGAAAAAATTACGCTGTCCATATCACTATAGATCAATTGCACTGGGCATGTCAAGCGAGAAAAGAGCGACTCGTAGATGGAGCTGCACATTCGGACTTTGGATATCTCTAGAAGGGCAAAGCACACGTACAGGGGGTGCGTGCATTTGATGCGACGCTGTTTCGTTTCGTACAAGATGCACTTGTCTGAAAATGCTGTGTGTCGATGGAGCTAGCTTTTCGGAGTGCCCTTTCTTTGTCGTAGGCTATAGCGTACCTCTTCGGCTTTAGCGTAAGTCGCTCAAATTTCGTGGTCGCGGCATTCCTCAACACGACGTTTCTCTGCACGAAGGTTCGCAAAAAGTTGTCTTGGTGGAACGAGAGGATGCTGTGAACACGTTTTATTTTCATGCCCAACCTCACGTACAGAGCGTGCAGTGCATAAAGAACGACGTAGCGTTCTTTGTCGTAGTACGTCAGCAAGAGTTTCTTTGTGGGAGGGGCATTCAGCGCCAACGCGTGTTTCAAGTGTCACTGGTAGGGTGGAGAGTTCATTCTCGTCCACGTACCTGTGTCCGGGTGCCAGGGGAAAATCCCTGGTGAGCGCGTGCAGTTCTTCGGGATACGACAAGTCTACCACGTACCCGTAACCCACTTCCGAATCGTGAGGAATGTTGAGAAAATCGATCTCGCTCTACCTCGAAGGATCGACCCACTCAAAACCACCTGTTGGGAGATGGAAAGTCATCGCGTACGGGTACAAACTATTCACGTCGAGGTACTGGATAGAAGTCTTTTCTTGCTGGCGATCGTAATCGTCGCACCCCTCGTGATTAGCCTGACAGTATATATGGAAGCTGTTACAAATGCCTCCCATGATTCCCTTCTCAATCGTTTCGTACATCTCGCGATCGCTCATGCGCTCAAGTTTGACGTTGGTGAGCTTTAGAGTGCTGCCCCACGCGTAGCTGGCGAGAGACACGGTACGTAGGATATCTAACCTATCCGTCTCTAGCGCTATCTTCCTGAAATACAGCACGACGTCGCAGAGCTGACAGGCGTCGAGCGTGACGTAGACACGCGTGTAACCGCCGAGGTTCTTACATTTGAACAATTCGAAAATGTGAAGGGCGTACTGATAGTCCTCATCCGTGATCTTTTGGTCGTTCAGGTCACTTTTGAAAGCTTTCTTTGGCGGTAGTGCGGGCAAATTGTAGGCTTCGAAACTGTCGACGAAGGTGTACGAATAAATGCCCTTCCTGAGGAGCCGCCGGAAACGGTCACCATACATTTGACTTGTACAATGAAACGCGCCCTCGCCACCGCTGGCGATGAGGGTTTCTACCAGGTTAGACAAGGAGAGGTTGAAAAACTGCGTGGTATTGCGGAAATGGAGATCGCCATTGTTGAACCCCCTTATCTTTTCCATGCTCGAAGCTAAGATCCACGGCTCGCCCAGATTTAGAACGTGCATGTGACGGAGAAGGGAGCTCAAATCGTATTGCAAATTGTGCACGCACACGACGAGTTCTTTGGTGTTACGACATGTAAGGTTTCACGTATCACACAGCGTCGCGACAAAATTCGAAGAACCGGGCTCTACGAATCGAGTGTGTCGTGATGCGACACGTTTTGCATATGCCGGTTAAATTCGATTCCACAAAATTCGCAGTGCGTCGCGCTCTGGTGTCGAAAGTGGTCTTCCATACTCATGACCAACGGTGGGGGACAGCGGTTCAACCTATCGATTTGATCGCTAAATCGCTTGAGCGCGAGCAAGCATTTCTCTGCCATGTTGGGTCCCAAATAGCCATCTAGGCCTACTATTTTTCCGTCACAACTTCTCACTACAACGATGCAGTACGAGCTCATCCTGTGCACACTCACGGCGTCCTTAACGAGCGCGTCGTTTTCCAAAACGCTCTCCGTGTCCAACATCGCAAAATAGGGATAGGGATGCACGTACTGTATCTTGTTGAAGAAGATGCTCTCCCCTGCTTTTGGCATTTCGAGAATCACTTCGTTTACGTCTCGACACAGACGTTCGTGCTGCTCCAACGCCCCTCTAGTCCCATAACCGCTCGTGCATTTCTCGCAATAAAAGTAGTCACTTTGTCCCATGAAAGTGCTAAATTTTCTGATTCCATAGAAATGCTCCCTAACCTCGAGCAGGTGGACTTTATCTTTATAGAGCGTGCAGGGAACCCGTCCGGTAGGTAGGGAACTCGTCTGCTCGTCGAACACGTAGATGTACATGGAGATTTTGTTTTTCTCTCCAACAGGGTAATGTCTTCATAAGTGACTGGGAAGCAGGGCGGCCAGTACGTTACGCGCGTCTCCGGATTCGAAACATTCATGTATTTGCGGTGTCTGGCATAATCGATTGGTTTGCCCCTCAACGGATGTAAGGGTGCCAGCACGCTATACTTGAAACACTCGTTTTCGTGATTCGGTGGGAGTTTGGCGTTTGTGAGAGTCCTTGTTTTTCTTTTCAACATTTCTGGAGGCTCGATCGTGCACCCAATCCGCTTCGGTTTCAAAAGCGTTAGTTTTAAGTCGACACACTGGACGTCGTTGGGGGTGAAACCAAACCCTTCTCTCGCATAGTTTTCTACGCGTTGCGAGGACTCTGCGATGACAGCATTTATCGCGCCTTCGATTTCCTGGCGGTTATGAACCCCTCTCAAGTGAAGGTTCACGTGAAGAAGATGAGAAGTCAACCCGACGGCTCCGTTCTTAATCATGAGCGCTTTCGAGCACAGACAAAATTTGAAAAGCTTGAGATAGACTTCCAGGACGCGCGTGATTACTGGAGCTATCATCGGTAGATAGAGTTACAAATCGTCGACGTTGTCGTCGTGTGGGAAACAGAGAAGCGTGTACCTAGTAGCCGTTCCGTCGAATGCCTCATCAGTGACAAAGAAAGGAAGAAATCGTCTCTCCGTGACGGAGGGATCTCTATGACATATTCTCGTAATTCAACGATTCTACGACCCTGGACAGGCCCATCTTCGTTTCGAAATTCTGGGCTTGCATCTGGTGATTCATCTCTAACCCTACCAGAAAGAGGAATGAAATCTGCATACGACTGATCCCCTTCCCACATGAGCAGTTCGTCTGCACTGTCGTCCCCATCTAGGGGTTCGTCGTCGTCCGTTTCACTTATTACGAAAGGCGGACTACTGACTCTGTCGTCGTCGTCGTCGTCTGAAAGGACGACTGGGCTGTTACCGAGATTCTCTATTCTAGCTTCGTGCTCTCTTTCTACGGCCGCAAGCATGGCTTCGATGGGGTCGTACTGACATACGAGACAGCGTGGCACTGCGGTTAGACAAAATCACTACGAGATTCCCCCTCACGAAAGAATACTCACTTTTCCCTTCAGTTGAGGAACGCTTGAGATTGATGATGAGAGAGGATGGGATGAGTCCCTGTGTGTGTCCACCCAGTCAACCACATCTGTCCTACGGATGTCCGGTTATTATCCCAGAACAAACTGCCTGAATCGATGTCCTATAAATCTCCGTAGGATACCCTTAAAGGATATCTAATGTCCCAAAATTATACAATGAACTACGGACGTTGGATGGACAGAGGACGTCGTGTGGGCATCCGTGTCAGTAGACT
Organism: Ornithodoros turicata; assembly: GCF_037126465.1. Classification (NCBI taxonomy): domain Eukaryota; kingdom Metazoa; phylum Arthropoda; class Arachnida; order Ixodida; family Argasidae; genus Ornithodoros; species Ornithodoros turicata. Next base: position 161,028 of record NW_026999339.1, on the reverse strand, counting down.
TCGCAGTGAAATTCGATTAGAATTAGTGCTGCGACTTCAATAAGCATTAATCTAGTGTACCTGACTCGCAAGTTTTTCTTTGTTGGTGCTCGTGATCCCAAAATGTAGTTCATTACCGCGATGCATTTTTGACTGGGGTAGGAGATCATGCACGAAATCGAGAGCAGCTCACGGCTGGCAACAGTGGGCAGGCGGCCGTGGCGGTTGGTTTTGACCAGTTTGCCCGTCGATGAGTGTGTCAGCTACACAAGTTGGTACTTGTGCACGCTTCAGTTAAAGTATTGCTGAAGCAGCAACGTGTACAGGTAAGCTATGCAAAAACAGAACGGCGAGCAGACGCAGCTCATATTCGTCTTCCACAACAGGTCAGGGAGCTGGCCGCCATATTGCGGTCTCCAAGTTATCACAACAGCTGAGAACATCAGCTACGGATATGTCAAGCAACAAACGGTGTTCGCACAAGCGGTAACATCAGTGATTGAAGTGGGTACTGGGTACACCTGTCCTGTCAGAGTGCCATATATTTCGGATAGCGAAGTGTTTTCAGGTAGTATTTCTGATTTGGATGCAGGTCGTACGGCTGGTTCAGAGGTGCATTTTGCGTTCGTGACAAATGTATCTGTGTAGGTCTAGAACGACGCATGGAATTAACTGATGGTGACAAAATAAAGCTATGCTCAGTGTTGTGAAAGCTATAGCTAGGATGCTCCAGAAAAATCTGAAACCTGTTCTTTTGCAGTGAAGAAATGGAAGCTGACTTACACGCGAACTACATTCCTCCAGACTAAGGGACTGTAGCACTCACAGATGTGCCGCTTTGAAGTTTCTTATTGTGTAATAAACGTTCTTTGTTCTGTATATGCTGTCTTTACTGTGTAACCACCACAAGTAAATAAAATAGAGAAATCAAATCAAATCATATAGTACCTGTAGAACCCAACAAAAACCTGCCACCGCGTCCACAGGATAACCACAGAACGGCCCCCTGCATGCCTCAAATTATCCAAAATGTGTCCTCTGTTCGTCGGCCAGGATGTCCTGTAGACCGGTTCGGGCGGTAACATTGAACAAACTATGTTAGTACAATTTCCATCCGTGGGAAGTTTCCCGACGTCCTGAGGACGTCTGGTTATCCGAGGTCGTTACTCCATGGGACATCCTAAGGTTGTATATGGCTGACTGGGCAGTGTCATGCGGTGACAGCGGCTATTGGTTCCTGAAAAACAACACCATACACAGAATACAGTCTCACAGCAGAGCCGGTCAACTTACATTTTGCTCCACGAAACGACTCACGTCGTGGATGGATGCCCATCGTGGGCTTTCGATCAATCGCGGTAGAACCAGAGCACCTTTTCTAGTCGCTACACCGCTCTCCTCCTCCTCGCATTGCGACGGTGTCGTCTGTACTTTGATCACCCCACCTTCTGTCTTTCGCGCCTTTTTTCTTTGCGATGTCGCATCCCAGCGAACCAGATACATCCAGCAAATGTCCGTACGATATCTCACCCGGGGTGTTTGGATATCCATTGGAGTTTGCCACAGATCCGTTTTACATCCATGCGATATCCCAGCGACTAGCATTTCTGCCATGTTTGTAGATCCACTGAAAGTCCCTGCGACGTCTGTCATGGATATTTGGATATATAGGGGAGGTTACGAATATCGTACATATTTTGCTTTCAAAAATTTTGTGCATCAGATATTTAGTGTTTGTAGAGTGCGTAGAGACCACTGCGTACCAGCAAATAATATTTATTGTGTGTTTTAACCCATTTGATACTATTGTTCCCATTTGGGAACAGAAGCATTACCTTAGCCTAACAGGATTCATCACAGAACAGCAACACCGTGGGACCTGCCAGCATAAATGCCGAACCCTGCCCGCCTCACTTGGACCACTTGGGAAAACCGGCAGTAACCTCTATTTGCGAGCTGGATGGAACATATACTGAAATACAAATCGTTACACACACGTTCGTTAGGGGTAGCGTGGCGTAAACCATTTGTAACGGTGACGAGGATGTATCTTCGCAATTCCTGTGTTTCTGCGTCAACCCACAGTATACCCAACAACATTTCTGACATCCCTTCCTATCAACTACTGTGTTTTTAATTCAGGTTACCTTCTCTATAAGGACAAACAAATCTTTGCTGGATCTCCCATAGACATCCCTAGGATCTGCAGGCTACCTGTCATGGGACATTCAAACATCCAGAGCGCGATATCCTTCCAACATACCAGGGACATCTGTTGTTTACCCAAAACGCAATGGAATTGTGCGATATCCCATACATATCCTATGGATGTCGAGATATTCAGGACGTTCGCGACCTTGTAGAGATGTCCGAGGGATATTAATGGTTTGCTGGGCATATGATAATGATACCATCGACGTTGAATAAAACATTCCACTAATGTCGAAGCGAACGTTTGATCGTCATTCTCGTGCCATCATGCTCAGCTTGGTAGGTCCTCGTAAGTAATACCCATGTCGTCATCATCGTCATCAAAATGTTTGAAGAGTTTTGTTTACAGTTTACAACACTTTTGCTGCGCGTGAGGTCGGTTTTTTCGCCGCCTCACATATTTCGGGAGAATGGCAACGCCCGCTTCTTCTGCACCAACTGCGGTGGATTGTGGTCCAAAGGTACGTCTCCTCGTTATTTTTAATACGTTCTATAATCGGTCACATTTTTTTCAGAGCAAAAGCATTGGACGGACCGATTGATAGGCCCGTTTCTCGGCTGTCGGGCGGTACCGTTCGACGTACGTTGCGAAGGACTTCGACTATTGAAGGAAGATGGAGAAGATGGACCATCAGTGTCACTCTGTGAGTGAAAAAGATTATATGTGTGTGTTTGAGATAAAAACATGTCCCAAACAACCATCAACGTCCCCAGGACATCCCAGTTTGGTCATAACGTCCAGGTCCATGGTGGATGTCCACTGGATATCCCCTGGATATCCCAAAATATCCATAAATATCCTGGATTTATCCAGTGCTGACGTTGCGAGATGGACGTCCCTTGGACGTCCTGTGGGTGTATAATATCGGACGTGTTGTGATACAGCCAATTAGGCTAACAGCTTTCATAGCAACGAAGGTGTGGTGCACTCTGGTCGCAACCAATAACTACATGCGTAAAATAACATAGCGCAAGATTTTGATGCGGGATCTTAGCAGTTATATTTTGATTGGCATCCTGCGAGTAATATTACACCAATTTCATTTACTCAATAGCTCCATAAAATAACGTGCATAGAACTACGACAGTACCAACCGTATGCGAGCTAGATTCACTGGGATCAAAATCAAAGAAACGTTCCCCGCCGTTCACTGCTGAGCGTCGTCTGCTGCATTAACTTTCACCGCCGCGCAAAAGCAGAAAGCGCCATGAGCATCGACAATAACGCACGTCATCATCATCATCATCCGCTCGCCCCTGCAAACCACGCAAACGTTCACATTCCGTTGTGCAGTTTTAAGTTTCAAGGTGAGCTTATGATATGTGCAGTGACGCCGAAAGTTAAGGGTAAAAATATGTGTGCATGAAGGACCGTCGGGCTGCAGAAAAAACTCTACGATTTCGGCTAACGCTCTGAGTACGCAACGCGATCAACACGAATGTCGTGCGTCTTGATCCCGGAATCAAGATGAGGTCTTTATAGTAAACATGCTGAGTGGAAGTGATGATAATTGTGAGTCCTCAGTAGTTCTCCAATCATCCGTCGCAGGGGAGGTTGTGGAAACTTATTGTTCAACGTCAGAGAGTGCTGAACAGTTTGAAAGAAAAAGTACTCAACGTGATTTCCAACACAGAAGAGAACCGAGCACGGTTGTACATGGTTCGTTAACGAGCGATGTAATGAAGTAAGTAATGATGTAAGTGATTGTAATATAGTGACGACGACAAAGTTGCGGAACTGTTCACGCGCTGCGCGTCCTGTTGTGTTCGCATTCTTGCTGTAAGCTTCCGTTGGAAGCGGATGGTTTTCTTCGGGCTCTCTGGTTTGGAATAAATCTTTGGATGGTTCATCTGCTGGCTCTCGATGATGTAACAGTGATGAAAAGCATATATGTTACTACGAGGTAGTGTACGTTTGTGTCACGGTTAAACCAGAAATGCTTAGTACTTGTAGTGTATTGAAGTATATATGTTCATGCTCTCCGAATGCTAGTCTGTGAAGCTACAGTGTTTTCTATGCTGCATTTTTAAGTGCCAACCTGCGTTGAAGTGAAAATTTAAGTGTGTTCTGGAGCACAAATTTCCTGAAACCTTTGTATTGAGCATTGTCGTTTTCATGCTATATTTTTTTACGGAATGACCAGAAAAAATTTTACACTGGTATCAGCGCCAAAGTGCTTCCCAAGGAGAGGGCTCTCACATATCTCAGTTTGAAAAAAATCGGAGAGGTCGACGGGACAAACCTGCCTGATCTGACGTGGAATCACCCAATTATGCAAATGCATGTTCCATGAAACAAACGTGCATCACATATAGTTTTCTACCCTTGATGTGTATAATTGTCTGTTTGATTTGGCAGTGTTCTGAAATAAATTTTGAACCATAGCAACGTAGGTATGTCACTCCTTCTGGATGGTGGAACAAACCACATGATGTGGCTTGTCCCCCAATTACACCCAGAGCACACTGGGCCAAAAGGGGAGGGGTACGACCCCAAAGATACGTCCTGTAATTATCCGGAAAATGTCATGTCGGACGTTCTCGGGATTAAAAATAGAACGTCCGATGATGTTGCAATGAACGACCTAGGGACAGCCGAATGATGGTCTCTTGGACAAAACAGGATGTCACTGGGATATCCTGAAGTCCAGGGCATGATGTTATGTGGATGTCACAGGGATGTCTTTGTGTTGTCTGGGGTGTTTCTCCGCTTCTGTCGTGCAGATTACGAATGGCTACTGACGGGAGATCTACCCCTGGTCCTAACCTTCAAGCCTCCTCCGAAGACCTTCTTTTTGCGATCGGAGATCAGTTGACCACCTGTCGTTGCGGTGGACTCTGGTCGAGAAACCCCAGCCATTGGTTAGACTCGAGCCTTCGTCCGTATTTGGGCTGTCTTCCCGGCTGTGAAACCAAAGCTGGAGCCTAATTCATGTATAACCTCTCACTATAAATAAAAAAGGTTGTGTATGTACTCTCATTCCGTCTCAGTCATGACGCCCGAGCAGAGGTTTGCAACCTTTGTGCAAACGCGAATGTATCGGGACTTGCTGCGATTATGCGTTATATTCACGGGGATGGCTGCGAGGGTGACTTTCGCTCGATTCTCAAGACGATAACCTTACGTCTGTTCACCGTCAGTGGGAAGATTGCAAAGAAAATCAAGCGTTTTGTAGATTACACGCTCGAGCTGTTGGAAAAGTATAGACGAGGAGGGTTTCAACGCGGGTTTCAACCGACCGACCTATCGTCCGCTGCTACTGGCTTCTCCACACATTCCTCGACGTCGCGGTGACCGGCGACTAGCGTCGGGTCAGCACGTTGGAAGATCGTCTCGCAAGCGTCTCGTGTATGTCGTGAAAAAATAAATAGACTACCTTACGAAACGAGTTCGCACACGAGGAGACCTTTTATTGTTTCGTCATTCTCTTCGAGGTTACAGGAAAACATGGATGCACAATTTTTCAAGCTGTAGCGTTTCGACATGCGCGTGGCTATGTAGATACAAAAGAGCCCGCAGTAAGGCGAAAAAGGCGATTGAATACACTGGTCGTTATACTCGTCCACTAGTAAAGTCCTTCGAAGGTTTGCTTCGATGGGGGAAGTCTGTAGCTGTCGAAAAACACGGCAGACCCGTCGTAATTTTTCAGGTAGAGCACCCAGTGCTGGCCGCGCTTTCTTCGCTCTTCCGTATTGATGATTAAATAGCCGGGCTTGTGTAAGACGTAGGCTTCGTCCGTAGCGCAAATGCTTCTCAGCATGGAGGAAGCGAGGGGTTTCAGGGACACAAGTTCCAAGATGTCGCTCTCGTACATCTTTTCTATGGGAAGGTGTCAGTGCGGTCCTTGTCAACGGACATGAGCTTGGGACACTCGGAAATCAAGAGGACGGTGATTGCGTGTGGAAGGGCTTTAGCGAAGCGTACTTGCCGGCGAACGTTTCCTTTTCGCCACTCGTTCAAATGCGAAGGAGAAGAACCCTTGTCCACATCCAAGTTGAAGTAGAGAAGGAACCCGTTCGTTTTAAATCGGTCGTAGCTGTACGTGAAATGTTTTTCACCCAGTTCTTGCAAGAAGTTAAAGTAGGGAATTTTGACGAGGTCGTTCTTAAAGTCGTACTCGGCTCGCACTTGCTGGCCGTCCACGGAGAGCATCGAATGAGACAGGTCGTAATGGCGGAATGTGTAGGGGTTCGACTGGATGTCGCCGAGAAAGTCGGACGTGGCGAGCAGGACGACGCATAATTTGGAAGGCACCCTTTCGGGGTAAACGTTTTCAAAGTGAGCGTCCAAGCTCCCGCACTCAAACTCCGCACTTTGGTTTCCAATCTGCGTAAGACGTAGATGGCCGGCGTGGTCTGAAGCCGCCGCTCGTATTCCAAAAACAGGGAAGGTGCCAGTGTCACCTTTTTCAAGTGTAACGTCATTTCTTTAATGTCCATCTCGTAGTTGTACGTTTTCTTGTCGTTGGGGGCCGATATGCGTTTAAATTCGTCGTTGTTTAACAGGAAAACGACGCCAATTTTGATGGCAGGTACCCAGACAGAACACTATCTCCTGCGGAAGTCCGAAATAGATCCCAATGTCCATGTCCTGAAATGGATGTCAGGTGGACATCCCTCGAAGCTACATGAATGGACATCCCTAACCATACATCCGCAGGATGTACCGTAACGGCCGTTTGAAGAATGGTCCAAATAGGGTCCCTAACAGGATGTTACGTGTAGCGTTATCGCAGGAGAGAGAGAAGCATGGCAAGGTGTGCCGCGTCGTGAATTCGACGAACGAACTAAACGCTTTACACCAAAAGCAGTAAGAAACACAAATGTTACATCATCGTGTATTAATGCGCCAAGTAGATCATCAGTCCACTGTTATTGGTGTACGCAATCATTTAAACTTAAACACTCCACCCTTTAGTTTGACTTGCAGGCAAACTGGACTTTCGAATTTGTGCAAGCTCGCAAGACAAGCAATATATTGTATCTGTTTTCGCTTTGAAAAGGTATGCCACTGCCTTTCTAAGTGATCTTCATGGTTCGAAGAGCTTGTATTTGTACATCTTTATTTTTGCTTTTTAAAACTTCGTGCTCATTGTCCGTAACGAAAATATGGGAAACAAACAAAAAGGAGCAACGATGCAGTGGCCGAACTCGAAACAAAATGGTGGGAAAAAACGCCTACGGGCCTAGTAAGAATCTATTCACTTACGTGGCAACTCAATAAAGCAGTATGAATAATAATGAGAAAATGCAGGGTCCTGAGCACGTGCATGTTGCATGTTGCGTGCATACATGTTGCACGAAGAAAAAGAAGAGACTCGAAGAGAAATGCGTTGCTTTATTTACACGACGTCGTCGTCCTCTAGATCGGAACTGCATTCCCAATACAGATTATCCAGGCTAAAGTTGGATTTCTTTTTCGTCAGTCTGTCCAGCGTCTTCATCTTGTCCTGACACATTTCTTGACGTGCTTGCAACCATTCCAGGCGGTGGACTAGAAAGGCTTCCTCCACGATGCCGCAAATAAATTTGCGAAGTTCTTCGTTTTTTGTCTTTTCCTGACGACGACGAGAAACGCAGGAGGATAAACCACACATGGCGTTTTCCACGTATCGGTCAGAATGGTGACGCGAGCGCAGTGCGCGCTGCCTTTACACAGATAAACGAGAGAGAGATAAACAAAGAAGCGAGAGTGAAACCAAAATGAAGAAGCCACTCGTCGCCTCTAGGAGCGCGGGCGCGCGCGCAGTGGAAGGAGCAGAGAATGCAATCGAAACCACCAGCGGTCGGGCGGGCGACGCAGAGGGCGCTAGGAGCGCGCGCGCGTATGCGTAGGTGCCGCGGCGCGGCGCCCCAGTCAGTTGCTCGCTGGCTGTTGCGGAGAGCAGACGTGCGCTCGGTTGCTCCGCAGTCCACGCGCCCGCTCAATTTCTGCCTGGCTCTCGGATGGAGCAGTCGCACCGTCACCGCGGGGGAAAAGGTGAGTGATTTGCCGATGTTTGAGCGTTGTTTTACCACGCTCCTTTTCTCGCATCTTTGCCGTGCCCCGTGTTTAGACTTGTTTAGCGGTGACCAACGAGTGACTTGCCGATGTTTGCGCGTTGTTTGATCGCGCTCGTATTAAACCTTTTCTCGCATGTTTGCCGTACGCGCATGTTTAGACTTGTTTAGCATTGAGCAAGCCTTTTGTTCGTGCTGATGCATGTTTAGCGATGTGTGCCCAGTGGTTCCCGCCTTTTAGCGCATAGTGTTGTGACGCTGTGGTTAGGCCTAACTGATCGCCCCCTAAGCCTTTTCCCCGATGTGTACTGTTTTCTCCGTGCTGTTTAGCAGTAGCGGTTAGACCTTTTCTCTCACATGCCTAGACTTGTTTAGCAGTGTTGCCATTTTTACCTGCCACTAGTATCTTGTTCTCTGTCTTTCTCGCATAGAGCTATGATGGTGGTGCCATCTGGTGTGATGCCTTGCAACTAGGTGGCCACCTGTCGTCGATCTCTGCAACTGCCCGTCGCCAACTACCAACATGGCGGGCGCTGGTCACTCCGGAGCGGTTTCTTCGCCACGGCGTCGTTAATTTTCGAATAAATTGTTTCTCTTCACTCTATTTGTATCTATTTTTCTTCTTTTTTTCTTTTTATGGACACGGGTTGCCGCCAACTCACAGCTTGGTCTGGACACGAGATAGATGTTCCCCAATTAGTGTGGTGACAACCTGGAGGGTGCTGATTTTGTGGACCCAATTAGCTCTAATTGCTAATTAAATCGTGTTTAGACGAAGTTGTGAGTTGGCGGCAGTCTGTCCAGTCCATACTACTGTTTACTTCTTTCACTGCTTTTGCGCATCAAAAATCCTTGCCGCTTGGTGGTATCAGGAGAAGTGGGTTTGTTTGTTTGATAGATGTTGTTGGCTGACAGTATTCACTTTGCTCGATGTTGATGAAGTAAGCTGTTTGCAGTTGTGGGTATTTGAGCAGACATGCTGGTATCTGAGCACAGGGTAGAAATTCCTATGAAGCACGCCACCCTCAGTGGTATTTGGTAAATTAATTATTTTTGGTGTGAGTCTGCTTCACTGCATGACAGGACGCGGTAAGCTGAAATGGGGAGTGAGAAGAACTTGGAACGCTTAATTGATAGTAATATACATAATAGTGCAATTATAATATAGAGCAGTTTCCATAATGAGTAGAATTTAAAGGCCCCTAAATTATAGTTGAACTTGTACAGAGAGACAACAACAGGTTTTTGATATAGTTTTTCTAGACTGCGACGCAAGAGTGAAAATCATAAATAGTAGGAATTCAATCACACGATATATCTCTTTCTGTAATGGCGTTCTGTCTAGTTCTCCGTCGTGCACGAATGGAACTTAGGCCCCCCAGCCTTTCGCGCCCTTTTGCACGCTGTCGTTACAGGTGTAGCCTCAGACAATGAGTACATGCGCATAGAAAAGGTTGTGCTTCGCGCATTTCATAAGCCTAGTGATGATGTTGAGTGTTCCAGGGCCTCAATTATTATTTTAGAGAGAAGTGGTAGCAGTTTTCATAATGAGTGAGGATTTTACTGCTGTTGTGATTCTAATGATTGAAAGTAGCAAGGGTGCTTTTTGGTATGACTGTTTAGTAAGTCTTTGGGGAAAAAATGCTTAATTGCTACGATCAGATTTCATGCATGGTGTTTTTTTAAGTTTTAATGTAAGAGTGAATATCATTAAGAGTAGGATAAAGGAAATAATCTTGCAATTCAATAAATAATAGGAGGGCTTGTATAAGCTCTTTGCCGCTGCATGGTACAGCTCTATCCGTCCTCAGAGAGGATGTGATGACGTCATGCAGTGGCTCCATTGTTTGAGCTGTCTGTAGCAGTAGCGTGACCATTAGTGGAAAAACAGTGGAGCCTCAGAAAATGCGACGTTTGGTTCACGTGGTCCATGGTGTGCGTTTTTGTGGATTTTGTGGCCAGCGGATTTACCATGATGACTGTTTTGAATAAGAGAAGTGTGTGTGTGTTTAGAAATAGTTTGATGCTGAAGGGTGGTTTTCCACTTTGTTCAAGTGTTTCTCTGTGCTTGCTTTCGTTTGTTGTCTAGCAGTCGAGTGATTTTCCCTCGTGTGACAGTGCTCGTTGAGCAATCTCCTGACATGCACAGACCTGTTCTGTCTTATGATGCATGCATGCTTTCCCTTTGTTGGCGCACCTAGTTCTGTATTTTTCTTTTTTGACAAGAAATACTCTTGTTGAAGCAGTGTCTTGATAATGACGATAGTTCTGCCATGCCCTTGATCTGAACGGGGGTAATGCTGGCATGATTCTTGGTAATTTCGCTATTACATTAGTTCAGAAAGTAACAACAAGGGGCTAGGTGCGTGGCTTAATTCAGAAGAAAAAAGCGTCATTATTCAGTTCTCTGCCTGGCTCTCGGATGGATCAGATATGCCTCACTGAACTCCTGGTCATTAGTCATTGATGGTGTTCCTTGTTAGGATATTTTGTTCTGTCTTGATTTTGTTAAGAGTACCATATAAGTAATTCATATAGGTCCTGTATAAAATTATGTAGGATGATACAGAATCCTTAGAGGTTATGTAGGAACCTATATAACTTCCGTGTAAGTCATTATGGGATCCTATATGAGCCCATGCAGGAGTCATGTAAGAGCCATAAGGTCCTATATAAGTAAAGGAGTTATCCTATGTCGACCAGTTATGAAACCCTGAAACAAGTAAGAACGTGCAGCAACACATATCAGCCCTACGAAAATCAATATAAAATTTTTACTGCTTAAAATAACTGATGCTCCATTCATTTTTGGAACATACATACAAGTCCATTATTGGTCAACCAAACATCAAACATGCAATGATGCGTGCATTCCTCGACATGCACGCATTTGGCATATTACAGTACTTGACTTTCTTTAACCGTCCAGTGGTGGTTGAACCCCATCGAGCGACATTGCGTTGTCGCTCGATGGGTTTCCGGGCCTGCAGTGGTCATATCGGGACGGGGTTTGTTGTGATGAATTCCTTCCCCCTTCGCTTGCATGCTCGCGGCTTGTGAGAAATCCTGAGAGTTGTCGAGACATTTGGAAATTCGAGGCCTCCGTCGGTACCTTCGACATCTTCAAAGTCGTGTAACTCCCGCCCCGTTTGTCAGACAGATACCAAAATTTAGGTCCGAACGGGTCTGGAATAGCTCTACAATCGCTGAAATCACAGTAGGAGCTGACCTCTAGTGGTTTGAAAGTTGTAGGCAGAGACGCGTTAGTAATGCAGTTTTTTTCTAACTTCGGGGCCCTTTTTCGGAAAGAAGCTCGCGTCGGACGGGATTCATCTTTCGAGAGCATTGTTGAGATCTCCATGTGCTCTTTCGAACGGCGTTTGTGCTGTAGGCGCGCTACGTTCCGTTCTCCCGATATCGACTTAAAAGTATGACGAGCTGACCCGTCTGGCTAGAGCAACCCTGAAATGCTTCCCATTGTTCGGTGTCTCAACTCGCTTACCCGACGTCCGATTGAGTCGAAATTTTGTGTGCGCGTGCTCTGTCCTCTGCTCTACAGCTTTCCCATTGAGACTACCCATGGATTTCCAGCGGTTAAGGCGTCATTCTCGAAATTCCTGACACCGACCACTATTCCCCGACATTTGTCCCTGTTTTCAGGTTCGAAGCCCCGGATGCGAACTTCCTTTTAATAGGTAAATGCACTCGACATAGGCAACGCGTAGAAACTTGCGGCACCTTTCTGTCCCTCTCTGTTCTCGAGTTAGGACACCGTGGCAACGGCGGCTCTCTCTCTTAACGGCGTTTGCTCTTGCTCCCTTTGTTTTGCGTTTCGTTGTGGCTCTGGGCTCCAGTGCACCGGACTGCTGTGGATGCGTTTTTGAGCCCTACAGGTGATGCCTGGACGTGCTTTCATGTGTGTATGTTTGAAGATACGTCCAGAAGCCCTTCGATTTCGTGAAGTAAAGGTTAGTTGTGTGCCTGTAGTGCCATTTCGTGTTTTTTGTTCAGTATCCTTCCTAGCATGTGGGTACAGCTTCGTCCAAACCTAACTTGAACACGGCGCCGGCCTGCGGAGCAAGAGGGACGACACCCTAGCGGCTCTAACTGGAATTATCAGGAGAGAGCGTTGAGGGCTGTCCTACTCGCATCACGGGGGTGCCCGTCCGAGAACTGGTGCTCCGCTTCGAATGAACGCTGACTTTTACGTGGATATTTGTTATCTACACATCGTTCCAGTCTGTTCTGGAGATTGCTGCGGGCTATTGAAATCTTCGCCATCTGATCAGGGATTGTCCGCGCCGTTAGCAACCATGTCATTGGTATGCGTCATATTGTTGTAGTGGCGTCACATTGATTGGAATTAAGCAATATAATGAAAGCAATGGAATACTAATACACGTAAATGCATTGCGCTGGAAAAGATTGTTGCTTAAAGCACTACATTCCACGCCACGTTGTATCATATGTTCGCTATGGCCAGCCAGTTGACAAGCTTGTTCCATTCTCCCAGTGATTCCCCTTGTGTCGCAGTGTGATAGCGAACAACAACAACTTTATTTTGACTTTGGAGAGTGGGGAGGTTCATCGCCAGATGAACTGCGATATGTGCTAGCGAAGAAGTTAAACATGATAACTAAATAATGTGGAGTAGCCGGCGCTCTTATGAGTGCTAGCCTTTATTTATTTCTTCAAACAACAACAACGAGGACGAGCAGCTTGCTATACGTCGAAATAATTTATGGTAAAGATAGCTTTGTAGAACATCCTAAGAATGGAATTTTCTATGCGACATCACAATGTGGTTACTCGCTCACATTATTCACATATTCACTGTCCATTACTACTTCCATGCTGCTTCAAGAATAACTCGGGTTCATTACGCGAGTGAAATTATCTTGTAGCGATTGAACGCACAAAGCCTCTCCCGCGCAGTTAATAGCAAGAAAACGGCAGTTTTGAGGCAACTGATGTTGCTTCACAGCTATCAGCGATATCAGGTGGCACAAGGTCACATAATCACTACAAAACAAGCTGAAGCTTTGGGTCTCCTATCATTGCCCATTCGAAGCGGAGCAACAGTTCTCAGACGGGCACCCCCGTGACGCGAGTAGAACAGCCCTCAACGCTCTCTCCTGATAATTCCAATTAGAGTCGCTAGGGTGTCGTCCCTCTTGCTCCGCAGGCCGGCGCCGTGTTCAAGTTAAATTTGGACGAAGCTGTCCCTACTGCTTTATGCTTTCAGTGTGATTATTACCCTTTTGATTCCTATTACCTTATCCTCCATCTGTCAGCTCAGTGTCCCTATTGGTAAACCTCGAACACTAATCAGGGTGAAGATGTCATATGTGATGCTCCAGTGGCCCTGTTAGTAATGTCGAATCTGTGAACTTCAGATTCTTTTGACCGATTGATTTCGGTGAACAACGCAGCTGAGCCAGCACACACACGACGTGGGAAAATGAAGAGATACGTCGCGGAAACGTTGAAAGCCATCAAATAAGTTACGCCAAAGTGCATTGCAGAGCTCTTCACGAATTTGTGTTTACTGTGAAACAGATGGGGCATACGCTTCACTCATGCTACTCTGTCATCTGCTCCACGGCAGTGCAAGCATTTACAGCTGTGCCCTTGAATGTAAAAAATGGTGAATAATTTTAATAAATAATCTGCAAGGAAGTAGAAGGTATTTTCTTGTACTATTTTTGTACGTTGCATACGCATGCATGTATCACCACAGTCAAGTTCCATGCCATGTCCCCATACATGCACTGTACAGGTAATATAGGAGATACAGGTCCTACATCTCCTCTAATATCTATATTGCTCCTATACAACCTATAACTCCTGTGGTACCTATAGCACTTATAGGTCTTATATCGAATAACATCATATGTGTAGGACCTATACATATATGATTTTTCAGTAGGGTATCTAGTTATTTAGTAAGCCTTTGGGATAAAAGCCCCAAGAACATATTGTCGTCCTTGGGATAGCCTAAGAGCATCATTCACAGACGGGGTGACATCCTCAGGTGGGTCAAATCTGATCCTTAAATCGTCCTCAACATGTCAATGTGGCACTATACCGTGTCCCTACAGTATACGTACTTAGAATGTCAACAGGCCATCCTTTAGTACAATTTTAGGACAGTGTGATGGCACATCAGGGAGAAATTCTAGATTCCTTTTGCTGTACCTTACTTGTTTTATCAGAGACCACTACATTTTGTTTCACTGCTTACTGGCCATTGTCTTGATAAACTGCCGCTATAGTCTCTAGTTGTTCATTTTTCCACAACGGAAAATGAGCAGGGCACAATAAAAAGCAAAAAGAAGAAATATAAAAGATCAAGAACACCTTTCCAGGTGAACCAAGTGATCAAGTCCAAGAAATTCACTTTGAAAGGTACTGATGCCCCCTTCAGAAGAAACAGATACTACTTATTACGTTGTACTTGTTGTGCGACCATCCGTGAATCCGATAGCCTTGCTAGCCTCCCACTCAACATAAACAGTGAGCTGTCAAAGTTTAATTCGATTACAGAAACAAACAATACTGAAGCAAGGAATTGCTTGAAGTATTTTATTTACCCTCAGGGCTGTGAGGTTATACAGAGGGGAGTGGGTTAATAACTTGTAAAAAGATGTTAATACAAGCAGCATACAAAATATTGTCACAGATGAAAAACAGACGAGCGAGACGGCGAATAATCGGCGAAAACTTTATTCAGGTGCTTAAGAGGACGTATCACATAGGTCTCAACTCAAAAATGAACTTTTTTCGCGATAGATGGCGCCACACGCGCCCTTCTCACTCCTCCGACTTTGTAAGAAGTCCATCGCGTCTCTGATTGGAGGACACGACAAGCCCACGTGACAGGCGGATACTTATGAGCTGGGTTGTGTTTCCTTTATTTTTAGATTTCCTCCTTTCCCCGATTTGCTTTTACGCGGTGGATTTAGTTGTCTCGCGTTTGCTGTGTACGTTTTACTGGCATTTCTCGAACATGCCGTGTGACTGTCGCGTACCGCCGTTACCACCTCGCTTTCTCGTGGATGAAGATTGCTCTGATCGGTAGCAGCGGGCTAAAGCTTTTCACCCGATACGCAGAGACTGTCCGTGGAGGTGTCTATTCGTGATATACTGATCATAGTTTTCAGTTTTCGTGGTGTCACAGGATCACGTGTCCCTGAGAGTATCGGGGGACTCCAGTTGAGCTGAAGAGCGATTTTTGTCAGAGGCAACAGTATCCAGAAAGGACGCGGGGTTGTCGACGGTCATATGACACTGCAACATCCCGTTGCAAAACATCCCTGCTTTTCTTGCCAGTGACATTTACGCTGTTGAACCGTGACGTTCGTTGCTGTCGACTGGTGTGGTGAAAGCGCTCCCTCAACCGGCTCGCATTATTTCATAGGAGAACTCAAGGCCGGTGCGCTCGCACAGGACTGCTAGCAAATTTCGATAGGGTTTCGCACTCCCCTTTAGAGCATTGCGCGGGCCTTGTCTGGCCGGGCTTTACGTTTTTCGCACGTGCCCGTGCCAGGTTCGGATTCGACAACACATGGTGCGGCATGTTCGTCAACAGACTTCATGAGACTCGACAGCTGAATGTTTGTGTCGGGTCTCGGTTCTTCTTCTACATAGGGGTTAGGAGATGTCAGCCAGATGGCTACGGCTTGCTACTCAAAATTCCACACACATGCACTCACACACGTTGGGGCCCACAGGCGTGGTGGGCGCGTTTGGACAGCAGAAGGAGCGTCCTTCAACAAAGCCAGAGAGGAGCAACCGCGTACACACGACACCGCTCTCTCCGTGAAGCAGAGTGAGACGCTGATCAAGAGGAAAGGCGAAGTGCGGAGTTTTCAGGCGTAGTGCAGGGTTCTGCACGACCCGCTCTATCCTGCGGTGCGGATCCCGGTTTGGAGTTTCCCGCGGGTAGCGGGTCGGTTGCGGGTGATATTATTGACACCCGCGCGGGTAGCGAGACTGTTGCGGGCAGCGTTTCTGGCCCAAGCACTGCTGGCGGGTCGGCCACGAACAGGCAATGGCTACAGCAACAACAACGAAAAGAAAAGATCATACCAAATAATAAGTAAACAAAGGCGCCGCAGCCCCTGCTGGTCGGGTCCGGTTGGGTGTGGATTTCATTTTCTGGTAGAGCGCGGGTGGCGGGTCTTGTCAGAGGATTTAGGGGTCGGGTATGGATTTCACCCTCAAGTAATGGGTTGCACGTCATACGGTCCAAATGCCCATATCGTCAAACTACCAAGTGTCCGTCTGGCTTACGCGAACATTTGGGAAAACAAAATGCGTGATAGCGCTTTTCTATAGAAACGGCTGTCTTGTCCCCCGTCCCGAGTTTCTTCAGCTATCAAACAAACCAAACAGTGCACGTATGCACAGGTCATGCGCATTTTGGCACTGTAGTCGCCTTTGAGAAGGGGTAGAGCACTGCATGGGCCGGATTTTCAGGCCCGTGCCCTGCCCATACACCAATATTTCCATACGGAGGCCCTATCCAAACCCACCTCTGCTCTAAGTGTTCCCCAGGCTCGCAGCGGGCCCTATGGCCAGTCCCATTTGTCCATTCCAATTTTCTTTCTGTGTTCTCGGGAAGGATAGCTCCATACCCGACATACCCGAAATCGTAACCCGAAACATACCCGAAACATAACCGTAATCGTAACCCGAAACATACCCGAAAATCGTGCCAAAATTTTGGCGGCGATTTTGAGTAAATGGCCGCCGGATTTGGCCAATTTCGTGATACAGTGTGCGTGCAGACGGCAGGTATCAATTTGTTACTTCCTTCACTGTATTATTGTTATTTTTTTATGGGGTTTAATGCTAGCCGGGCCTTCCTCAACCACGATAAAAATTTCATAATTCCAAGATAAAGCAACCTGTCTTCCAGTCTGTTCAGGCTGACGTGTTGAATAGTTTGTCTGAATATTCGATATTCCGGACGCGACTGTTTATCATAGTGTAGTTTGCATCAATTGCGGACTATCCGATTCAAAAATAAAAGAAAGTGCTTATTTCCGCGGCAATCGAACTATGATTTCATTTTCACCGTCAGAGATCGCAGGCGAATTTCCATCCTTTCCGCGGTGCATATACAGTTCATAAAAGGAAGCTTTTGACCGCTCGATAAATAGTTTGTTGTTTTTAGTATTTAAACATATGATCGTCCCACTACAGCGAAGGATTCTTAGGAATACATGCAGAATGCTCATGACAAATAAATCCGGGTTTGGGTAGCGTGCCGCGAAATCTTGTGGCAAACGTCCCCACCCTCACGGTCATCCCACTAGTGTATATTTGGTTTCGCTGGTCCATAAGGCCCTAAACCAGTGTTTCCCAAAGTGTGGTCCGCGAACCCCTGGGGGTCCGCGAGAGTGTCCGTGGGGGTCCGCGACCGTCTCTCACATTTCAGTGAGGATTTTCGTCCCCACAAACACCCGCTCGTACATGCTGCCTGGTTTCCAAACACCGAGAACTTCCAAAATTGCTACAAGCATGCTTCAACGGCTAGCTTCTAATTTCTGATAGAAAAGTCTTGCAATGCACGTTTGTCCGCGTCATACACACACAAACAAGAAGAAGAAACCAGTCTGGAATCGTTTCTGAAGCTGTATCGAAAGCACGCAGCAGCTGAC
The DNA here is from genome assembly GCF_037126465.1 of Ornithodoros turicata. NCBI lineage: Eukaryota > Metazoa > Arthropoda > Arachnida > Ixodida > Argasidae > Ornithodoros > Ornithodoros turicata. The sequence goes on along the minus strand of NW_026999339.1, from coordinate 143,170 downwards.
GACGTTGCTGGTTATGCACTGGCTGTGACGGTGTGTGTGTGTGGGGGGGGGGGGGGGGTCCGTGAATTGCTTCCGGGGGTCCGTCACCGCCAAAAGTTTGGGAAACACTGCCCTAAACTAATGTGCAAAACACCACAAACGCATTTGATTTTATTTATATTTTTGCATGCGGTGGGTTTGTTGTGTGGGCCCCGTCACATAACATCCGCGTCTGCACGAGCGGGCTGCCAAAGGCTTGGTGGTCGCGCCTAGTGATGGGCGATACTATCGAAACATTCGATACTATCGATACTTTTTGACTATCGATTGTCCAACTATCGAGTGAACCGGAATATCGATAGTATCGCGATAGTTTTTCGGACTATCGATAGTATGGTGACTGGTGCGCCTGATGCGTCGGTGGTGCACTTCACTGAGCTTCACGTCGCTTAAGCCAAGCCAGTCCAGCACTTCGCTTCTGCCTGCAAACTTTTCATACTTTATTCAGTCCGAATTTAAAGTTTTAGCTTGTTCCTTTTGAAAATGACACTTTATGCGAAATTTGCGTTTCGCTCCTGTAAACAATCAATAGTTTGTTCACTCAGAATTTAAAATTTTAGCATGTTCCTCTCCAAAACGAAACCTTCTGAATTCGCGTTTCGCTCCTGCAAACTATCAATAGATCGCTCAATCCGATATTATATTTTAGTTTTTCTCGAGCAAACTATCTGCACTTCGAATTTAAAATTTGAGCAGGTAACGAAACTTTCTGAATTCGCGTTTCGCTCCTGCAAATTATCCATAGTTTATTTATTTCTAATTTATGATTTCAGCATGTTTCTTTTGAAAACGAAACCTCCTGAATTCACGTTTCGCTCCAGCAAACTATCAATAGTCCGCTCACTGCGAATTTAAAATTTTAGCAGTTTCTTTTAAGAACGAAACCTTCTGAATTCGCTTTTGTTCCTGGAAACTCTCAATAGTTTGTTCACTCAAAATTGAAAATTTGAGCAGGTTTCTATTGAAAACTAAACTTTCTGACTTCGCGTTTCACTCCTGCAAACTCTCAATAGTTTGTTGACTACGAATTTAAAAATTTACTCATGCTTCTTTAAAAAAACGTATGAGTTCGCGTTTCACTCATGCAAAGTATCGTTTAGTCACTCGCAATTTAAAAGTGAACATATTTCCATCGGGAACAAAACCGTATGAATTCTTGTTTTTCGCATGCAGTTCGACGATCGCGTTTCGCTCGTCATTGATAATTACCTCTCGCGGGGGGGGGGGGGGGGGGGGCGGAAATAAAATATGAAGTTCACGAAATATGAACTATCGGAGTATACATCTACACACTTCTATAAAGTTGGCATTTCTGAGGAGGAATTAGTGGCCCTTAATTGTCACAAACCCGTATTACTGTGATAGTAACATAAACTAGTAACAGTTTGACAGCGTATGCGGCTGCTCTGAATAATACTAACCATACGCATAGCGCACAACAACCCACGAAATCTCTTTTTCTGCTTTGTTGGCTTAAAAGCAGAGCAGAAGTTCCCGTCCGTTTTTCGGCTCCTTATATAATAGTTTTTTTTTTCTTTCGTGCTAACGGTGCGAAACTATTTGAAAGATATCTGCTGTGTAACTATAAATAAGGGTATTTGATTAGATTGATAAATAACTCGAAGCAGTGACTTCTACATTTTTGCAGCAAGCGGGTTTGGTATGTGTCCAGCTTACTATCGATAGGTGAAACCATCGATAGTTTTGAACAAAACTATCGATACTTAAATGAGTGGTCATCTCAACCATCGATAGTACTATCGATAGTGTTTGGATGACTATCGCCCATCACTAGTCGCGCCGACCTCAGCGAGCAGACGACCAGACAGCTGTGGAGAGGAGGACTACGTAACGGCGCCAACTGCGTCTCGCGCACGGCACAGACGCACGCATGGTTCTCCCTTGCAGCTTCTTCGGAGATTTACTTGTTTAGCGTTCAACTGACTTTGCAGTTCGCCGCATAACGCATTGTGATCCCAGAGAAACGTAAACGATGAAAGGCGCGTTGGTTGGCAGTAGCCAGCTGAAGTTTATGACGCGCGACAGGCTGTTCGTAGACTCTGACGTGGAAATCGTCACTTTTAGCTATCCCGGAGCTGCAGCGGCCCGTCTGAGAGAAAAAATCCATCGACTGCACCTAGCGGTAGACTGGATCGTCATGTATATCGGTGGCAACGATATCCAGGATGGGAAGAGTGCCGCAGCTGTTTGGCGGGAAGTCTCAGTAAGTACAGATTGCAACGATTTCAATCTCTGTGCTGCTAAAACCCATTTCCTCTTACACGCCAGGGAAGATTCATTTCCATGAATTGTCTTCTTTCACAGGATACCGTTGAGGTGGCGAAAGGCTACGCGGAGCATACATTCCTGTATAAGCTGATGCCACAGACAAGGCGGCCTGAACTTTCTGGCACAATTCAGGGATATAACGCGATGCTGCGTACGATTCCAGCTGTCCGTGCCGGTGACGCTACGGTGTTGAGCATTGACGTGAGTAGTCGCTTCTCGAACGCTAACTATGGAACTTCCTGGTGGTTATGGCAGGTATTTTATAATGCTCGTTAGTTTTGGAACAACAGTGCGACAAAAAGTAAATGGGGCTACCTTTGTGGTGCTTGAATTACAAACAGGTGATGGTCTTGATGCGGTACCTGTTTGTAATTCAAGTATCACAAAGCTAGTTTCCAGTTGCTTTTTATCGCGCAATTTTTCCGAAAATAAAATGCGTACGAAGTACTGGCACATGCCTACCAGGAATTCCGGTTTATTTGTATTGCTGTCTTTGTGAAGTGCTGTTTGCAAAAACATTTCGTATATATGTTCAAATATCTTTTCCAGCACAAGGTCTTTACCAGGAACAAGGAGGTGAAAGGGGGGTGCTTTCACGGGATGGCTATCACATTTCGACGGGACGGGGGTTATCGTGCCTAGCAGGCATCCTCCGCACAGCCCTCGTGAAACGCTATGGACCATGGCTGAAAGCACCGGGTCCGCGTCGTGGCATCGTACTCAAGCCAATGGAGTCGTGTGAAGAGTGTCGTGCTAAGGGACACCCCACGAGTGCATGCAGGCCTGTGCGCTCACCGTGGTGAACGCTCACCATTTTAGCCGCCATGTCATGACGACACAGAACGATATTACCACCATTACCTGCTGTACTATAACAACCACGTCATCTGATCCCCAATCCTATGCTCACTTCTGTCAGCAGCAGCAACGTAGTCAAAGCTTTTTCTAACCTGTTGCTCCTGCCATCGCATACTTTGCCCCATGATTAGTGTACAAATGGTTCACATCTTACGCAAGACCTGCCCGATAAAATTTTGTAAACAACTATCATCATTCCGATGGCGATTTTGTAATGGCTTCATGCCGTCTGCCAGCTTCCGGCTGGGCTGTCTGCTCGTTACCCTAGGCACCCTGAGACCAGTAGTTTCCTTAGAAGTTGGTCCAGGGCACATATGCCCCCCATCCCCGTGATATTTCCTGGAGCAGAAACTCTAAACACAGCGAGGTGGTGCATTATAATGCGTGTGAAATTTGAAATTGAAAGACTACTGCTTTGCTTGCCACTATGAGTGTGAGTCACTGATACCCACTGTAGCCTGAATGAGATGGCTGGATATTTTCCTACGGGTGCAACTCGTGCGATATATTTTGGTTAATAAAATATATTCTGCTTCATAGCAAGCTTTTCAAGGGAAAAATGTATTTCTCCTCAAATTCGTATTGTGGTCCGTACAGATGTGTTTGCAGTGTTCCCCCGGTCTCAAGTTTTTCTTCAGATGAAATCTGGTCAAGGTGACCAATAGCCATTGTTAGTAACCACTGGTTCACAGATTCCTGCAAGCAGAAAATCCTAGACAGCCAGCACCCGAAAGATTAAAAAGAAATCAGTAGCATGTGTTCACTATTGGTAGATTGGAGATATTTTATTGAAGAACGCAGCATGTATACATCGTCACGTTTTCTGCATTACTTATGCGTATCAGCTCATGCTTGTAGCCTCAGAATGTTCATTCGTGGATACAGTATCCAACAGCAGATTTCATCATTGGCGATGTGGCATACACACATAATGAAGTACCATACAGTTCGCTGCATGTATGCGCACTTTCACATGAAGGTCTCGCACATACGGCGTCAACATATAGCATCCTGGTGGACAGAGCCAGATTCATAATATGGGAATAGTAAAAACTTGGAACGTGTTACTCAGCAACGAGTTTCCTTTTTGAGCAATGAAGTAGCAACTGATAGTTGTTTTTGCCATGCTTGTCAGTTGGGAGCTAAAGCCTCAGAGTGTGTGTTTATGCAAAAAAAAAAAATGTCCGACAGGGCACCATTCATCATTGGCCACATAATGCTGAACCAGGTACAACACTGGCAAGGGCAGGTGCTTCATAATCAGGGAGAGAGTAGGAAATTTTCAAATGACAGGTATAGAGAGTAACACTTAGGAAGTTTGACCTTTGGGCGTCTGGCCATCATATTTGCAGTAGTACTGGATACCTGAATCTGAAAATACAATTTTCATATGTTGAAATGACACCCAAGTAAAGGCAAGATGGCAAGAGGACGTAACGCAGAGCGACATGTTGGGATGTTGCTCGTGCTCAACAATGCGGGGAACTGGCGACAGTTGGGAGACAGCTCTGCACAATTATGATACTTACCGACCTTGTCAAAATATCAAAATGGATTCATACTCAGGATGTCGACATCTGAACAGGCTGGTGGAGCTTCAAAAGTGCTAGGAATATCATTCATGTTTCTTTCCACAATTTTCATACACTCAAGCAAAGGTAGAATACCATGATGGCCTCACACATATAGCATCAACGTGTGGACGTGTTTCTACCATGCCTGGGAAGAACGACAGTTTGGGGACAGCTTTGCTATATCTTCATATACTCAAGCCAAGGCAGAATACCATGATGGCCTCACACATATAGCATCAACGTGTGGACGTGTTTCAACCATGCCTGGGAAGAACGACGGTTTGGGGACAGCTTTGCTATATCTTCATACACTCAAGCCAAGGCAGAATACCATGATGGCCTCACACATATAGCATCAACGTGTGGACGTGTTTCAACCATGCTTGGGAAGAACGACGGTTTGGGGACAGCTTTGCTATATCTTCATACACTCAAGCCAAGGCAGAATACCATGATGGCCTCACACATATAGCATCAACGTGTGGATGTGTTTCAACCATGCCTGTGAAGAACGACGGTTTGGGGACAGCTTTGCTATATCTTCATACACTCAAGCCAAGGCAGAATACCATGATGGCCTCACACGTATAGCATCAACGTGTGGACGTGTTTCAACCATGGCTGTGAAGAACGACGGTTTGGGGACAGCTTTGCTATATCTTCATACACTCAAGCCAAGGCAGAATACCATGATGGCCTCACACATATAGCATCAACGTGAGGACGTGTTTCAACAATGCCGGGGAAGACAGTTCTACGGTTGGGAGATTGTGCACCATTCTCATACTTAGATCCTCACGTGCTGATGGCTGGATACAGATTTCACACTCTTACGCCATGTTTAAAATATGACAAGCATCGCACGACTAGTCTGTGGATTTATACATAGAAATATATTAATATAAATATTTAGGAAAATTGAAAATATGCACAGATATGCACAGTAAAAATGGAAAAAGGTAACTTAAATATGAAACACAAACGTGAAGATATGCAGCCTGAGCCAAAGTCGAAGACATGTATATAGAAAAACATTCAGTAAATTATGAAGCAAAATGGATGAATATGCATTAAAACACCGCACAAACTAAAGCCGCACAAACTAAATGACACGTAAATCCACTGTCTAGCCATAATTACAGAACAGCGGCAGGTGAGTTATCTTTACCAGTCTTCCGTCTCTTTCTGGATGAATCGCCCTGATTGGAAGTTGTTTTGGCGGCATCACAGAGCGAGGCAACCTGATGGTCACTCTTCTTGTTATCTCTGAGCTGCAGCCCACGGGACTGACGAGGGTCAACCAACTCCGGTAGAAGGCTATGCGAGTAGAACAGTTGAAGGTGGCCAATCATTTTGCTCCAGAAGCCATCATTTCTCTCGATCTTCTGGACAAAAATTTCCTCACCAGAATATACCACAAAAAGACAAAACTGACGTCGAGTGATGTGGAGCTGTCCCTGCACCTGATAGTGGTAGTCATGGTTTTCCTTCAACGAAATATTACCAGAGTTATCAATAGTGCAAAAGGTGATTTTTTTTGCCCGCACTCCCTCCACAGGGGTAAGGGACCGAGCCGAATAAGGGCACTTCACTTCCACGACAGTGTCGTCACCGACAAGCCCATCAGGTGTTGCAGCAAGGTATGCAAACTCCTGATCAACAACAAGGCCGCATGGTGAAACAGTCACCCCTAACTCATCCTGCAGCTTAGCAATTGCAATGGGCTCAGTGTCGCGACCATATCGGAGAGCCTCAGTGTCAAAATGACCATAGAGCAAGGGAGGAACAGTACTTGCACTGCTCGTTGCATCTCGCATCTTGCATATCTTGCCAAAATTAGAAGCGGTGAGTCGCTTTCGCCTCTCCTGCAACCACAAAGTTCTCCCTTCTTGACCTCGAGTATCAGCCTCGAGCTGCTGTGCATCTGGTTGGGAGAGCACAAGGGAATCCTTGTACGCCGCAGCAGCTTCAACATAGTCATCGTGGTTCATGTCTGGAGCATCCACTATGGAACCATAGTGGTTGTCGCTGGAAGCACGCTTGCAAGGCGCACCTTCAAGTGAATGCTTACAGCGAGCAGCCCCAGAACTCCGATGCCTTATGCAAGCAGCACGAACAGTTGCTTTACGCTTCAGCATAATTTTTGCATACTTCCCAGGGCTGGTGTTGTACACTGCCTTATGTACAGCACGATGATAATGCTTAGAGTTGAAAGACACGACAGCTCCTGAAGCCCGCATTCCGAATGATCCCCTCTGGGAAAAGTTTATTCTTTTACCGCCAGAAAACTTTGCAACGAGAGAATTGAAATGTTCTGCAGCATTATTGTTAACGTCAAGGATCAAGCTGCTACCATTGTTTGCCAAACGACTCATCGCTACAAGGATTTCATTGAAAAGTCCGCATTTCCTGAGCTCTGGGACGTGATTGACTTCCCCTTCTTTTGGACCACTGCAAAAGTAACCCGCACATTTTGCGTGGTCGCCGAACACATGGAGTGGCCCATTACGGATATCAGCCACCAGGTTCCGAATCTGATCTTGTTTGCTGAACTCGGCCTGCTCTTTGCGATAGTGAATAGCCCTAGCAACTCCAACTCTTAGTCGAACAGCATTATCCAGAAGTAGCTTCTTCAGCGATGGGGGAATGGGGGTTGTTCTCTTTGCCAAAGCAACATCTCGAAGACGACTTACATAGTTTCGAAGAAGGTGGTTGCGACATTCTACCTTCTGAACTACCTGATGCTGGTACGGTGCAGCTTCAAGAATTGACTTGTATGTGCTCGAATCACCGTCAGCGATCAACTGCAAGTACTTTACCCCGTGCAACTCAATGCTGCGCCTGAAGCCTTCAACGACGATATCCTTCTCCATACTGGTAGAGCTGCTGTCCCAGTTCTTGAAGCACAGATGCTTTTTTGGGCTCGACCCTGCCTTGCAACTTGCACACAGTGTACAAAATTTGTTCCGGACGCCTAGGAACAGTACTTTCTTTGTGCGGTACCCAACAATTACAGCCTGCAAAAACGAAAAAATGTCAGGATTGTATTCCACAAAACTCTACCCCCAACGACAATGTTTCCAGGAATTATGCATTTGTACGCGTATCGTACGAACTAATGCCACTGGATGTATACCACTCTAGAAAGTGTGTTTACCAAAAGACAGCAGTGCCACTAATAGCACCAGAGGGGTCAACTTTTTCCTCCAAATAAATGCTCATAGTGTTCTTTCCACAAATGGTGGGCACAGACTTCCTGTATATCCCGTCTGCCAAGCGGTGTGCAAGATAAATCCTCCTTTTTCGGGCACCTTTATTAAGTGTAGATAAAAATATTTACTTACCAAGCCAGAAAGAGCGTCGTACTTGTTCTTGTATGAACGTTTGCACCAAGCACCATCGGCAACGACCGTAATTACAGGAAAACCGTCAGCATCGACGTTCCCAGCCTCCCTAGCTAACAGAGCTTCCTCAATGCCTGCTTTTCTCATTTATTCCCAAGTTGTTTCGGCGATTCCTTTAGCAACAATATCCTGATACTTACTGTACGTGCTACTAGCCATGCCGGGTATGTCCAGAGCACCTAGGAGCTCGAGAAGGCCTGAGAAACCAGAACCTATAGACACGATACCGTTCAGTGCTGAGGAATTGACGTCCATGCGTTGTTGAACAAGTTTATCAACTGGTGCCTCCGTTGTGACTACATCGTTCCTCAGACACATCCTGCACTTCAAGCTGAAAGAGCTACACAGACCTCGCCGATGTTCTGATACAATTTCCGTGTTAGCCAGGCCGCAACCAAACGGACTATGTACTGACAAACTTTGCAAAGACGAGAAGAAGTGATCAATCTCCACTATAAGCCGACCATTCACACTGCTTGTGGGCTGACTCTGTGTCTGGTGAACATTGCCAGTATCGAAAGATGGAGATCGACTGGGTGTAACAGTGGCAGTGATTGGAACGGGACTTGCTCTGGAACCGGCAAGCTCGTCACAACCTGAACTGCAGGAGACTACATCAGGCTCCAACAGCTCCCCATAGAGCCCATAGTTTGAGATAATTCACACAACACTGGGCACACGACCAATGAGAGTGCAACGTTGTAGAAATTATGCAATGCCAGTCGGCCAATCAGCTTAACTTTGGCTGACCTTTCGACCGGTTCTGGCTACCATCGACTTCTACCGGATTTCACGCCTACCGCCGTTGCCCGATATTCAAAATAACTGAAGCTTCTTTTGGCTAGAAGAGATATTTATTTTACACAAAGCACTGATTCAAAGATCTGATACATGATGCACTGTGAATACAAAGTCCACTGCGTTGCTGACGCACTGTAACTAAGTTCGAACTTGAAGCAAAACGAACACAGCTCTCGAAATCCGACGGGGCCCGCGCTTGTTCTTCGCTCTCCAACCGCTCCAACTCCCCAGTCAGCCATATACAACCTTAGGATGTCCTATGGAGTGACGACCTCGGATAACCAGACGTCCTAAGGACGTCGACGAGCGTCCCACGGATGGAAAATGTACTAACAAAGTTTGTTCAATGTTACCGCCCGAACTGGTCTACAGGACATCCTTGCCGATGAACTGAGGACATATTCGGGATAATTTGAGGCGGGTAGGGGGACGTTCTGTGGCAATCCTGTGGACACCGTGGTAGGTTCTTATAGGGTTCTATTGGTTTTATTATTTATTCTTATTTTATTTATTCTTATTTTTACAGTGGACTTTGTAGTGTTCAGAAGAAAAGGCACAAGAATGAAAATATAAACGTTTATTTCAAAAGATGCTAGCAACCAAGCCTTCAATTTCGAAGGTGTGCATGCCTAAACTGGCATCCACGTACATTATAATGTTGTACTTCGTACATAGTAGGCAGCAGAACGTTATAGCAATGTTTGTATGTTTTGAAAATATATAAAAAGCACAAGTTATATGCAGGGGGAAGTTTTGTTTGCACACAGTAACACATGAATGGGACTAGATTAAAAGGGTGACTATTGTGGTACTTGAACATCTCCTTCAGACAACATACATCATTAAGTCATACTTTCAACTTGAAGGTGGGCATGTATTTACTGCTTAACCAAGTTGGCACTTCAGCACTCTTCTCAGCATCTTACAATATGCTACTTTGTGTGATATATAGGCACTTCTCCACTGTGGTAATGTTGGCTCATTTTAAAAAGGTACAAAATAGAAGATCCAAACCTAACGTACATATAGGATGGGTGTAAATGTTTTTCATTACACACTCTTAAAATAGTGTTCCAAAACATGACTAGATGAGTTTATGGTACATGAGTGAAAATGTGCATTTTATCACAGTTGAATAAAAATGACACTTCAGTAATCCTCTTAGTAACAAACGCTACATTGCGTTGCATAGCATAGACACCAAGCTGCTGTGGCAATGTCTGCTCATTTTGAAAACACAAAAATACCAAAGACAAGATTGAAACAAGGTATACATAAAATAGTTGAAAAAAAAAAACGCTAAGCACTAGTAAACAGGAAACGAGAACAGTAGCCACTGAAGCTTCTACATTTATTTACAGTACTTGCTTTAACCTCGTTCACCATACTCCAGTACAAAATGGATGAAATAGAAGTGCAAGTATATATACACAATTACAGTGAACTCACAGAGGACACTCCTTTTTCCCTGTACTCATATGCTTATTTAGTTGTGTACATATACAAGGTGGGTGCTATAAAAGGTCAGTCACCATTTCGTGCGTGGAGTGATACTTACATGGTGGACAGACTTCTGCTACCACAGAGTGCATAATTTCTGCCAGAAAGGCCTCAGAAAAAATTGTGGTTTCCAGGCACTGCATAACAAAATAAATACGACCACACAAACTTTTGTCTTCATGCATTTCTTATGCGCTATACCGACATAAACACAGCGGTCTGCCACTAGTTGAGTGCAGCTTCCGCCCAGGGGCGCTAGCGGCGTCAAAACCGAAAACAAATTCGTGTCGGCTAGCACTCCTAGGCGGACGCGATACACAACAATTTACAGACCGTTGTGTTCACATCGGTATGGCGCATAGGAAATGCATGATAACGAAGGTTTGCGTAGTCGTATTTACTTTGTATTGCAGTGCTTGGTAACCACGATTTTTTCTGAGGCAGAAATTATGCACTCTGTGGTAGTGGAAGTCTGTCCGCCAAGTAGGTATCACTCCACGCGCGAAAATGTGACGGACCTTTTATAGCACCCATCCTGTACTTTGCATTTCGTTTTCATTAATTTTGTACCTGAAGAAACGTTGCACACCATCATAGCTCGGCGTTTCGGACCGCGGGGCTCACAATCACAATCATCTGATAAGGCGAGATGCGGGCTATGTGCTCACATGAAGGTTGACACGATGTAGCTTCGCACCTGATTATTATGGGTTATGGGCTGCACATATTAGCATGGGTTATTTTGCCAATATCTGGCACCAAGTATGATTTTATATGGCGAGTGCACCAATACGTGACATCCTCAGTCATGTGTCAATCTTCACTTGAGTTCGTAGGACATGGCTAAGTTGTGCCATATCAGAAGTTTGTGATCGTGAGTTTCAGGGCCTGAAATGCTGAGCTATGTTCATCACGTGAAAGCTAGTACCGTAAATAAATGTAGAAGATTTCAGTGTCTACTGTTTCATTACTGCTGTTTGACATCAAAGACCCAACTTCATCACCCACCCCCTTTTCTACTACATCTAGTAGGCACATCTTGTCAGAGGTGAACCTGGTTGGAATGGTTGGGTGAATCTCAGTGTGAAGCTTGGAGGCCCAGGTAGCTGAAGCTTCAGTCTGACATTTCACTGCAAGGCAGAAATACATAAGGTGTAAATGCTATGAAATGACACCAGCAGAACTTGCTATGAATAACAAAGTTTCAACAGCCACAGAAATATAACTCCAGTCTCTTCACGTGTGGTGGACATACACAACAGGAAATTTTTATGTACAGCACGTATCATCTGGGAAAAAGGCAATGCGGCTGGTGTACTGCAGATTGCAAATATTGTTATTGCTTCATAGGCATTCACTACGTGTAACATTTTGTTCCTGAACTGGGTAGACAGAACACGGTCACCGTGAGGTGTCAGAGTACAATGCCAGAATGAAAAGTGGGGTTAATTGAAGTGGCCCTGCAGCTACCCTCCCTTTAGATTAATGAAAAATTTAAAAAGGACATTTACATTCTTTCCACTGCAGACCCAAGAGTACATGGCTTGTGTATAGGGTTAAACAGTCATCACCATCATCTGAATCATTATCACTTCAGGTAAAACCAATTCAGCCACCGATACGAGCACTGGAGAATGCCAAGTACTGCACATTTAGCACGGGCATTCCACATCTTGTGTTACCTAAATTGCGGGAAGCCCTTTATGTGTGTGTATATATATATATATATATATATATATATATATATATATGGATCAGGGTGCATCACGTAATGTGTCGTTTGACCTTTGTAAAAAAATGTCTGAACAGAAAAATATGGGGTAAGCGGCTACCTTCCGACCATTCAATATGCCACCTACTAAAATTACTTTTGACTTGTTAACTTTTAACTGAAACAAATTGAATTTTTCGAATTGAAGTCAGAAATTTGCCTAGTCAATGTAATGTTTTTCTTGCTAAATCAGATAGGCTGTGGTTGAATTAGCCAAACCCACCACAAAATACGTTTCGTACTACAGTGGTTATGTACAGAAAAGTTGCCAGAAAATCACAGTTTAGTTGCGCATATTTCAGCTATGCACTGAGTCTGCCGCAGAACAGCACCGAGAGGGTTGTACCACTCTCCAACTGATAGAGAGAGAAGCTGAAAATAAGGGAAGGGTAGCGATAATGTATTTTGCTGCCGTCCACGGATATCACACGATATCGGATACCAAACACGAGAGGGGCGGGGATGTCAAAGCATGCAGGAAGTGTACTTGGTTCCGCTAAAGAGCAGTACCTTCCAACAGCATAGAAGAAAAAGTCAAAAGCACCAATTAACTTTCTTGCTTTAGTTGTTTATGCCTTCGCATCCAGCAATTAGAAGCCCATTTGTCTGCATATAGTCCCTTTCCTCCTTTTGTGCAGCTACTCTGTCAGGTGGAGAGTGGTATACCCCCTCAGGTACTGTTTTGCGGCTGACTGCTTTTCGTCGCTGACAAATGTGCAACTAAACTTCAATGCTCCTATGACTTTTTCTGGACACAACCTCCGTATATATATATATATATATATATATATATATTTCACCAGACAGTACCAGGTTGTAGTGTTTGGCATGCGAAAACTGTGCACAGTTCGACATTTTTTTCGTAGATCTACGATGTACAAGGGGACTGTGAAAGTGCATTTTTCTGATTTAGTGGCACTGGTGAGTGAGTTTGAGTGCTGAAATTGCCGAAGCACTATAGCCATGTGTCATAGCAATGCGTAATATCACATGGGTGTCTTTCACACTGTTGGGGCACGCAGTCATAGTTCTGCAGAAGCTTCAATGCTCTAACTCCTCCACCAATGCCACTTCCTCCTCAGCAATATTACGCATTTCTGGTGAGATAGCAGCATTTGGGTTAATAAAAAAAATCAACTACTGAAGACAGAAGAGTGGAACTTCTTAAATGCAGTATAGTGGTCCTACTAAACCAGAAAAAAAAGTGCCTTAACAGTTCTCTTGCATCTCGTAGCACCCAGCTTTAGTGGTGTACTTCAAAGGCACCTCTCAGCCCTTGTAAATGGTTCCCGAAAAGAAGGGAAAAAGTGACATGCATGAAATAGGCAGCGTAATTTCCGTAATTGAAATTGGCGATGATGAAGCCATGCAATTAGGACACTTGAGCTGGAATGACCCTTAGTAGATGCATCAGCCATACCTGTCAGTGAGGGACTCGCTTGTTATCTGCGTGGATGCCTGTCTTCCCTTTGTCCTCCGCTCTTTTGCATGTCTTAACCAGCTGACAATGGCACCCTTCACATCCAGCTTTGTCGATCCTTGAATTTTGCGATTTATTTTGATGGTTGCTGCAGTGTAAATGTGTAGGGATTACATTTATGAGACTTGACAAACCAATCACTACCAAAAAATTTACATCAGTTGCATTCTTTAGTCTGGTCAGATGAATTACGTGGGGTGTCTATCCTCACTGTATTATCCAGAGCAAGTAGTTAATAGAAAAACGCTACATAAACCTGGTTTTCACGAGGAGGTGAGAACTGCATATCAAACATGATTGACGTGACAGCTGCTTTCAATCAACACTGCAACATCTGCTGCTTGTCAGATGTCTATGTGTTTACAGCAGCAACATGATGATTACGTGACCAACAGAGGTTATGAATCACTGCTGAACATACAATGAACAGAGGTAGTGATGTCAATTTTTTAAAGGAAAGGTTCAATTAAGCCTATAGCAAAAACACACTATTCTAGAGGGTGTAAAAAAGGGAAGACAAGCTGGTGAACATGGTTCATATTCTAGTTCTATAGATGTTGACCCTGCTCATACACATGAGCACAAGAAACTGCTATGTTCCTATAGTCTGTCAAGCTTAAGGAAAAAAAAGCAGAAATATGCAACTCTGCAAGAACACTAACAAGTCAATTCAGTTTTATAGTTAGCTCATCAACCTGTATCAGTCTATCTTCAGTAGTATGACGGCATGGGGGCAGTAGTTTATCCAGAATTGCAACAATGGGAGGATAAATCACTGCAGGGCATGAAATTCAAGATTACAAGTCCATATGTTTGAGACCTCTAATCTTCAAGGTTGGCACAGTACAGGCTCATACTCCACCACCCCACACTAAGAACTTAGTACATGTGGATGAAGGGTGAGGAAAGTCACTGAAAAGGTTGCCAGCTGCAGGACTCTGACTCATTCCATTGTGTTAACCTATGCAGATTTTTTAAATGCATCACTGATTTATATGCTAGGTGATTCCACGTAGGACCAGGCAGGCTGGTCCAGATGTGGCCTCTGATTTTACTTGAAAAATTATACACTGTTGGCCAATATCTCCAGGTAACGAAGCCATTTGTTTCAGGCCTCTATGTGCATTCGTTGCCGAGAAAAGAAAAAAAATGAAGCGTGAAGCGAGGTGGGACTTGCTTGTATCACACTTTTTGTTTTTCCGAGCTTTGGCTACTCCTGGTGGAGACGCCACGCCTGGAAGAAACCTTTGTGATTTTGTTTCTTGTTTCATTACTGCTTTATGCATTTTACATAATATACTTACAATGTATGAGACCTAGAAGATTCAGCTTGGAAAAACTGCTTTTTTGACCACGGCCCTCCCAGTTGTACTTTTCTGCCACTTCATCTGTCATGAGGTAGTTTAGAATAGCACGGACTGCGGCATTGACATCTTTTCCGCCTAGTTCAGACAGCTCTTGAACCTGTGAAACAAGAACAGATAAAGTTCTCACATCTATAGGAAAGCAGATGTGATCCAAGTCCACAGCATGATGGTAGACCATGCTATTAATCATGATATGATGAAAATCAGTAATCGCACGCTCTTCAAATTAAAGTTATAAAAATTGACTGCCATTTACTGCAGCCGTATGTCAAAGACAACATATCGATCAAGCATCTCTGAGACACACGAATGCAGCACAGGAAGCACAAAAACTGTACGTAGCTAATGCTAATTCACTAAAAGTTCCATGTGCTACACACAGGAAGTAGAGAGAATACAGCACTAAAAGCCACGAGTGGAAGCTGTGAAAGCACCCCCAGTAGTGCGAATAAGGACTCTGTAACAGTTTTACATATTACATCCCCTAAATGTCACTGCACACAAAATCCACTACACACAATGAGTAAAGACGCAATATTGAACAGGAATTTTTCAGTGCAAGTAATTTACATTTTGTGCCAGACCCTACGCTGTGTAAGCGGTAACTGAGGATGGAAGCTGCATATGTCATGCAAAAGGACAAAACATTTAAGTACAAGGTTGTTGCGTTGCATCGATGTAAGGGAAGAGACAAACTCTTCTAGCCGCTCCTGTGATGAGAATGCAGATGTCACCATTGGTTTCGAGAGACTAGGTCCATGTCTGGTAGGGCCACTAAGCTGTGCAGCAATCGCATCCAAGGTTTCACTGTGCTCTTGCTGTCTAAGGCGCAAGATGTGGAGAAGACGTAACACTTGACGCTGGAAATCTAATGGTAGATTAGGGTTACCAACCTACTAGTCTAAACACAAATATGTGAACAGTAAGCAGCACTTGAGCTCTCTGGTCTTTTTTTTTTCTTGCTTTCTGTTTACCTGTATATTGATTAACACTGAACTCCGCCAACTAAAGCCATCCAACAAAATAATAAAGAGAGTCTAAACTATTATCAGAAAGACAATGCATATGCAAACTGGTCACATATAAAATTATATTATTATGTACCATGTGTAATAAAAAAACAAAGAGGGAACATCATGACAAAAATGCATGCACCCATTATACAGAGTGCCCACCGGAACTATAGAACTTTTAAAACTAAAAAAAATCACCTTTTCAGTTTTAACCAATTGCAATGTACTCTACGCCTAAAGGCCCACCTAATGATAGCTCAGGCAAGCTTCTGTGACGAAGTTTCATTAATTCACTTTTTAATTATCAATAGGGCCTGACTTTTTCGGGTTTTATTTTTGGCCAAATTCGGGGGGTAAATATCGGGCGATATTTTTC
Organism: Ornithodoros turicata; assembly: GCF_037126465.1. Lineage (NCBI taxonomy): Eukaryota > Metazoa > Arthropoda > Arachnida > Ixodida > Argasidae > Ornithodoros > Ornithodoros turicata. Next base: position 126,698 of record NW_026999339.1, on the reverse strand, counting down.
GTTTGAAAATTAGGGTGTATTCGGGTTAAATCCCGTTACGGCATATTCTGTCATCAGGAATTCGGGTGAATTCGGGTGATTTTTTTTTGTTTAATAAAAATTTGTCTTAACATGGAACTAATGTTTAGCAATGTTATCAAACTTTAATTTAATGCACGCTTATGAGTGTGCCACGCGACCCGGATGTTTTCGGGTAGATTCGGGTTAAACCGGAATTTTACAGATTTCGTTCGGGGGGTAAATATCGGGCGGATACGGGTTTAACCCTAAAAAGTCAGGCCCTAATTATCAATGGTACAAGATTGACCCAATGAGAACATCAGATCCCTTGGGGTCACTCGTACCGTTACCGTTTTCAGAACAAAAATTGAGTCGGTTATAGCGCGAGGAAAAGGCCTGGAAATAAAGTGCACTGCTGGTCATTTTCCGACGCTCAAGTAAAAGCATTCCCGTTTTCATTTCCTGTGCATGCGGAGGTGGGAAATAACTGTCTATCCCCCCGCCACAGTGTTTTCCCTCTCCCGCATACAGAGGAACGGAAAACGGAAGCGCTTCTACATAGGTGTCGAAAATCGACCACTAGATCGCCTTATTTCCGGGCGCTTTCCTCACGCTATAACTGTCTCGATTTTTGTTCTGAAAACAGCAATGTTACCAGTGACTCCAAGGGATTCAATATTTTCATTGGGTCAACCTTCTATTGTTGATAATTAAAAAGTTCATGAATGCATCGACACAGAAGCTTGCCTATGGCCTGTTAAAGTGGGCATTTAGGCGTAGAGTACATCGCTATTGGTTAAAAACTAGGAAAAAGATTTTTCTATTTTAAAAACTACCTCTATAGTTACGATGGACACACTGTATATTACTTGCCATTGGATGGTGGAGAAGTGTGGGACGAGTCATGTGACGCCGGGGCATCATTTTGGTCTGTAACAAAATGCTCTTTTATACATTTTAATGAGAGTAATAGACTTGCAACATTAACAATTGCATAGCAGGAGCATAAATGGAGGTGTGCTAAAAGTACATGCCTTGTGTCACTGTCCATGTGCCTGCACATGAGGTCGTACCGGTCAAACCATGTTGTGGTCCTGTTGGGGAGTCTGTGGTGGTGAAAATCTGGTTAATATAATTAGCAGCAGTGCATGTTGAACATTGATAATTATTGCAACCAAGTGCAGGCCCCGTGCCTGCAAGAGATTTAGATAACTGCATGAATGAATAAGACGAAGGGGAGGGATCATAGTTTCGAATGTTGCACATATTTATTTTAGTGTACAGTCATACAATGTACTAAGAGCTTCCTATGACACCTGTGCGATATGTTTCAGAGCTGTGTGAAAAACAAAATTTCCATTGCTAATAGTTTATGAATATTTCATGTGCACCACAAGTCGAATTCAAATTATTTCTTCAGACGGTGAATTGAATTGAAATAATCAGAAAAGGCCCAATTCGAATAATTTCCTACAATCCGGTGTAACATTTTCTAGTGGAATGCTCATTCGATGATGTTCTGCTCCAAATTTGTGAGCGTTTTCACCCGGCATAACATATTGTGAGCCTCTAAGTTGTGTGTGGTACACTGCATTAGTAGGATGAACTGCAGTGAAAGTTAGCCAACACGGGCCATGCAGCCTGCGTTGTGTGCATTTCTATGTTCACTTTGTGAATTTCCTGTACTTTTTTTTATAGAAACTGCACATAAGTATTTACATCCGTTACTGGATGTAACTGTGAAAGTTGGGAGTACATTTACTGGATAGAGCAGAGCCCAGGGTAGTGCTGACCATGTGCTCAGAGAAGTTGCAGCCTTTCAGGGTAGCCACAGCTGCTTCGCAGTGCTAACACGCAATTAAAAAAAAAACGTTTAGTGATAGTATTACAAACAATGTAAAGCGGGCTTCACCTAACACTCGAGCGTAACGATGTGAAGCCGACATACAGAATGAAGCCGTACACACACACAAAAAAAGAACAATGGCACTAACGTCCCTGTCGAAAAAAACCATACAGCCATCTGTATGAGCAATCATATGAGGCTCGTATATGTGTTTATTGTATGAGCAATCATATGAGCTATATGAGCATGTATGAGCTATATGAGCATGTATGAGCTATATGAGCATGTATGAACTATATGAGCACTCTCATACAGCGTGTTCATGTACATGAATGCACAACCGTCTGAACAAACGTGCAACGGCGTGATTAGGCCAAAATGACAACACGTGATTACAAAATACCGGTTTATTCAGGCACTGGCGCGACGTAGGTCCTTCAGAAAGCTTGCCAAATGCTTTTGATGAGCTTTTTTCGTTTCTGTACAGGCACCTTTGATGTCGATAGCTTACCGTTTTCTGCATATTTGACGAAGGTATCTGTTGAAAAGAACGAACAAAATTACAACTGCGCTAAATTTCTGCGCCTACAAGTATTCCAGTTCCCACAACTTATACAGCCGTATGGGTTTATGCTGAAATGAACATGACTAGGGCCTGTTTCTCATCCCAACGCGTAGATCACACCTTCAAAGCATTAAGTTGTATTTAGTCAGTCGGAATAACGCACGAGGTCATTTTGCCGATTAAAATTTAACGTAACCTTCCTCTAATGCTGGTGATGTCCAATGAACGCGGTTCTGAAACATCTGAGTATGTTTGCGTTGTGGTTGCAAAACTGAGTGTATGTACTTGTTCGCGCAGCAACGGGTTACTGACACAGAGTGTTCGTGGCTTGCTTCACTTTGGGGCATCCAAATACACATTTTTTTTCATGCTAACGTGCGATTTCGGTATGCCCTGGTGCACGACTTTATTTTAAACACTCTATACACACATGCAAAGGCTATCAGCGAACCGGCTTTCCACAAAAAGTAAAAAAAAAGCACGAATATGGTAGTTGCAGACAGCTAACCCGACAGACATAAAGGGCGATAACGGAAAAACGGGACTGCAACGTACCTGTATTGCGCACACACCTGCCACGGCTTCTGTAGTTTGATTCTAAGGTACACACACAAAACATCTTCAGTGATCACTGAAACGGTACAAAGACGCTGTCACAGCATGGAGACGGCGACGAAAATATGACTCCCACGCAGAGCGCAGCGAAATACGTCCAGACGGCTCCGAGAAGCAGGGTAGAATAAGCAAGTAAGCGTCCAAGCACTGAGATGGCACTCGCAACGGCTTGAATGAGAATCCGGGAGCCAAAGAGAATGTAGGACACGATCGGAACGGGAAATATGCACCTAAAATTTGAACAGAATCGGACGAAAGGAAATGGAGCTGCGACCGTTACGGCCCGCCGACTGTGACGAGCGTCTCTTGAAAGGCCATCACCAGACGCTGTGGCGCCAGCACTTCTAGGTGAATAATTGGTTAACTAAACGGTCAACCTTTCTCATACTGCTCATACTGCTCATATCTTTCTCATACTACTCGAAATGCAGCTCATACTGCGCATAACGTTGCTCATACTGCGCATAACGTTGCTCATACTGCGCATAACGTTGCTCATACTGCTCATTGCTTTTCTCGTATTGCTTATATCTGCGCACATAGCGCGTCGTTGGCCTTGCCGTGTGGTTCATACCATTGCTCATACTGCCCATAGCGCTGCTCATACTGCTCATTGCCTTTCACATATTGCTCATTGCCTTTCACATATTGCTCATTTCTTTACACATATTGCTCATTTCTTTACACATAGAAAGTTATATGAGTTTTTTCAACAGGGGTGCAGTGGGCTTCACTTAACTCGTGGAAATAATGAGGCGAAGTCGCCCTGCAGAATGTCTGTAATACATACCTTCATGTGTAGTACCAGAGCCCGTCATCTGCAGTAGAATAGTAGATGGTGATGTGTGTTCTGAAACAAGGATACAAATGTAACTTTTAAGCACAGGTACAGAATACGACAATGATACGTTACTAATAATGTTTTGCTGGTGATTGTGTTCAAGTATATACGCATATTTGGAATGGAGAACAAGGGCGCTCTTCCAATGGAGAACAAGGAAGGAAACAAGACCACAATCCCTGTGTTATGGGGCTTGTTGTCAATAAAACCAAAGGAATTAATTGCATTTTTTGCATATGTAATTAAGAGCATCTATGTACTTTACTGACATTGAACTTAATTTTACCTGTGTACTGTATATTATAATGGCTGTTTTCCTACATAAAAGCAAGATACAGTTGTAAAGGCGGAAAACAACCAGACATCTTTTGACAGAAAACCTCTTAATATGTTCCTGTGGAAGCCCTGTCGGTGCCATTGCTGACCTTCGGCACTTTGGGCAATAATAATTTCGGAAGCAAACGAGCTGGAAATATAGACCCATTCCGAGACTTTGTTGTGTCTGTCCCTTTTTTTCACGTGGTCCACGTCTCGGGGTCTCTTCTTTATCGATCTTGTCTCCCTGGTCTCATGTTTTTGTTTATCATCTATTCTAGTCACCAACTTGCTTCCTTCCTAGCCAGCCTTTTAGTAAGACCAGTTCCAAGGCAACACAACAGCCTAGGTCCAAGCTACTGCAAGCTCTCAATTTTAGGCTTTGCATTAACCATATGTATGTGCAACTTGTGACCCCCACATAATGTCGTACCTTCTGTTTGCTGAACAAAGAAATCATTGGGAACGGACGGTACTTCCAGCACAATTTGGCTCTGAAGAACCCCTTGGCTGTCTTGTGGAACATATGCAGTACGCTTTGCAGCAGGTGCTGAGTGGAAGAAGCATTACCAACAGGCCAATTGTTGCATGATTGTCTCACCTGTCTGCTGATCATGCTGATAGTCTTCTTCATTGCTACCACTCTGTAGAACATGATAGTCTTCTTGCAGCCAGATGGGTGGCTGCCGTTTCCTCCTCTGTGATGGTGTGTCTGACTCTGAGCTACATTGCGCTTTTGCAAGTGCTGCCCTTGCTTCTGTATACGAAGCTGCAATGAGGTATGAACATCACTGTAATGTGAGCCGCCATCGTAGAGACTACTTCTACACTTAATATTCTCCCTATGTATCTCTGGCCTATTTGTTTTATTACACTCTGTTCAACTCCCTGCAAATGTAGTTAGTTCGAAATAGCATACCTCAAACACAAATAAACAATTCCTTTCTATCTCTAGGACATTCAAATCAATAGGGAAGGTGTTTGTTCCTGTGTGTATGAAAATATTTTTGTTTTTTGCAACCTTCTTCAGAAATGTACTTAACACCCTGTGCACAACTGACTGTGCATACCACAATAATCCTATTGAAAAACATGTAAAATCAATGGCGCAATATTGTACAATATGATGATGCACTTACAGAAGATGCCTTTCATAGCAATGACGGTCGGTTTCCATCCTTCCAGGGGTGGCAGCCCTTTCTTGATAAGGTTCCTCATGTTTTTGGGTGCGTGTTCAGGTCAAGGACATTTGTTTCCATGGACCCACGTTGACGGAACTACTTCCACCGTGTCATCAGAGATGAAATTGACAACGGCAAACTGCATATAAACAGTAATTATAATATTTTTGTGTTCTTGGCACAAGCACTTTCTAAAACACAATGAAGCTAGAAGTCAGCATGTAGCAGAGGGACGACGGCATATTTGTCATGAAGTTGCAGTCTAACAAGTTTCTTCACACCCTCTACTGGCCAGCATTTCAAGGTGGACAGCTTTGACACCAGAAACACACCGATGCGAGATGATGCATATGGCATATCATAGAGGTCCTCCTTAACAAGGTATTCTCTGCCTATGATACAGGGCTTATTGCTACTGCGAAGAACTGCAAAATTGCTGATTTCAACAACATGTCCATTGATGTCGCAGCAGTTGTTGCCTTCACTACTAGTGAGAGTTGTGTGGCCCAGCTTCACTTTTTTGTACTGTGGGCTTCGACACTCGGGAACTAGAGGGCCATGATTATGCTCTTGATGCATTTCTAAGCCCACTATTTTATTTGCCCTAGAGGGCATAACCGCAGCGTCGTTTCCTTCAGAAAGTCTGTTACGCAGCTGCTCAAGTGGCAACTCTCTCTTCCTGAGTATACGCTTCAGCACCTGCATGTAATTCTCAAATGAGAACGCACTGAAAGTATCAACCGCACCATGCTTTCTAACGTCATCTGGCAGATGAGTCAGGCAATGGACATTGTACGTCACATGCTCTTCTCCATACAGCGGAATGAACCCAGACACAAAGAAACGCAACAGGTCAGCTGCATAGTCTGCATGTTCAATACACAGGCCCTCGAGTGAAAGGATCCGTAATGCGCAGTGGAGTGTGATGAAGTTCAAATATACATCATGATGAAGATATGGCTTAAGGATGACTGGCCCTGTGTACAGCAACAACTGACGGAACTCGGTGGCTTTCCATCTGTCAACTTCGTCCAGCCCTCTTGGTTTGCGTGCAAGTTCACTTGGTATATGTCTTCGGGCAGCAATAAGGGCCTGTGATACAGCTATGCGATCAGATGGACTGATCATTACTTTGCGGGGACTTGACAGCCATAATTTGACGATTTTTTTTGTGACTCCCAGGCAAACCAAATGCATATAATCAAGGGGGGCAACGTCAATACAGTTTATAGGCAGCCTGGTCAGGATTGAAGTGCCCCTGTGGTGGTCTGGGTCTGACTGGGAGCGAAAACTCTCATCTGTCCGTGTGGCAGCACCAGATTCAAGGAACACTGTCCTGTTCTTGATGTGTTGCCCCTCAACAGTGCACTTAGGACAACCGGAAAATGCATTGTGGCCTGCTATTTGAAAGACAAATGCACGTGCTGGCGCATCACATATTATACTTTTTAAGCAGACGCGTACTGTGCTGCCTTTTATGCAAATTCCCTCTGTCATCAACACCTCCAGTTCTGTGACAATTTTGCCAAGGAAATCATTTGCAGAGTTGGGCTTTGCATTTCCTGCATAGACACCAACAAGAAACGGTGCATCGTTTACTCCTCTTGCGATACATTGAATCGGCCAGAGCTGCATTTTTGAGCTCTTACTAATGGGGAGCCCATCAATGCTCAGAGAAAGCTGCACTGTTTGAGGATTGACATGCAAACGCTCTAGCATCCTCGACAGATTTGCATGCAACCCAATGTGGTAGTAGCGACCGGGAGGCATAGAAACGATTTCAGCAGAAACTGCTTTGCGACGAGTCTGCAACAAGGCCCGAGCATCACTCGGAAGGCCAGCGTGGCATTCATGCGTCCTCAATATTTTCAAAAGTGAGCTCACAGCACCGTGTGTTATGTTGTGCTCTACTGCCCACCTTTTTAGTGAGGCAAGCAAGTCTTCGTTTCCATTTCCTCGCGGTGCAGTAAAGTCCGCAACGTCACCACTTCCACGAGAGTCATCAGCAAACGCGGTGAATTCCTGAACACTTGACAAGAGGTCGGCCTCCGAAATATCGGAGTCAGACAGAACCGGCGAAAACGCATTGTCCGAACACCTGCTACTGTCATCGCTTGAACACTGCTCCATGCATGACGTACTCGCCTCAGACTGATGTGACGGATTTGAAACGTTACGGCTGGATTGACTACTTTCTGTTTCGCCAGCTTTGGGAGGCACAGCCTCCATGGCTGACAGAGCGTAAGCTGCTTCTGTCCGTCTTAACGCCTGAATATCCCAGGCGGAAATTTTCTGCAAGTGGAACCACTTGCAAGTGGTTTATGAAACCTTTCCCACTTTGGAGAACCACTTTGGGAATATCCACTTTAGGGAAAACCACTTGCAAGTGGTTCCACTTTGAGAAACCACTTGCAAGTGGTTTATGAAACCTTTCCCACTCTGGGGAACCACTTGCAAGTGGTTCCACTTGGGGGAACCACTTGCAGGTGGTTCCACTTCCGTGGCCCACTTACAGTCAGCCACAGACACCTATTTAACTGCATTGCACTTTTATTTCTCATTTTTACACTCTCAGCTGGTTTTGAAGCAATGTAAAACAGCACTGGAGTACAAAGACAGAAACAGATACTAAATGAACTGCAACAATTCATTTCAAGCTGTCACGGAAAAATGTCAAATGCACTTATTCACTTATTTGCACTGATGTCATCCAGTATTCCAAGTTTCACAGCAAAGGGAGCAATAGACACAGAAAAATGGCATCAAGAATATTGAAGCTTGTGAAGTTTTGATATTCACTACTACGCTCTAATTTAAAAGGCGGTAGTTCACACAAAAGCCAACAGGCAGAGCTGCCATGGTACCATGTACCTGACAGATGTTCGCTATTCGGACAGGTCCCAGTTGCAAATGACTCACGGTAAGCATTTCTGCCAATGAGGAAGCGTGAGAGAAGTCACATGCTAAAAGACAGCAGTGACCGGAGCTCTGATGTCAGAGCCCGACGGGTACATGTATTCCAAGGGCTTAATCTCACCAAGAATGACACATAAAAAAGTAGAAAAGAACTGTCTCCCTCCACACTCTACAGCAGTGTTCAACATAAGAAGGAAAGGGAATCTAGTCTGTCAACAACATACACCGTTGGAGATAATGAAAAGCAATAGTGTGCCAGGAGAAACACTGCAGTGTAGCGAGTATGATGGATTATATTATCTGGCGCAAGCAGGGAGCGTGACCTCACTGTGTCCAGCGTTTCTATCCGTGGCGCACTCATATTTGGAGAGCTGACGGACTAGATTTCCTTTCTCTTCTTAACTTGAATATGAGTATAGTGCGCAATACAGTTTGTGCGTGAAGCTATAAAAAATGTCCATCAAAATAACACGACATGTCACCACAAATCTTTCAAGCAAAGAGTACATGGTGGCAACCTATAAAAGTGTATCAATTGCTGTGTGCACATCTATATTTTGTTGGATAGACATTTATTTTGAAAGTAGGATTCCACAACAAAATCACCACAAAGATTATGGTATAGCCATAACGTTTGGGATGTCAGGAACATGTGTATGACATACACAGATTTTATTCAAACAAATTTATTATGAAGCAAGTGCTTCGCCTCTGTTAAGCGAGAGGGCACTGAAAGCAACACGCTGCTGACATCATCTGGCAAGGGAGAATGCAAGTTTTGAAGTAGACAACAATGCTGGGTGACGTCACGGTATCCTCCTCCGGACGAACCGCCGTAGTATGGAGCTCTGTTTTCTGCTCTTCGCATTTCTGTTTCGGTTTGCAATTGTCATAATTTAGAAACTAATTACACGTGCAAAATGAATGCGAGCATTGTATTCGGTATCGAGGGGCGGTTCGTGCTCGGTATCCGTATGATGCTCACCTAATTTTTCTCAAATCCTTGCGAAGTCTCGCATTCAATTTACTTCAATTGCAGTAAAGTTTGAAGTGTAAGTTTTGAGTCTACGAGCTTTGGACAAAATTTTCACCTATCCTTAGTAATGGGCATTGCATGCCAACACAGGGCACACTTTTATTTGTTGCCAACAGAGGAGGAACTTATGGTGTCAAAGGAAACAAGAATGCAGCAAAACTTGAAACATTACAAAGTTTAACAAACTTGGCACACCAAATAATGAAGCTCACACATCTGGTTAACTGCTCTCGAGACATCTGTCTTCCTTTTGGCAACCATTTTCTTGTTCAGGCCAGCCCAGAGTACCTTAGGCTTTCTGTCGAGGTAAAAAGGGCAGTTAAAGAATATTTATTCACAACTCAATGCTCGCTAACCTAGCATTTATGCAAAAGGCCATTCACTCATCTCAGCCCACTATAAAATTCAAAACTGGCATTACTTTGGTTGATTGTTACATTATCAGGGACAATGTAGCTTATTTTACAGAATGATATATGAAGTTCGTACATGGTATTAGAGATATAAACAAGCGATGAAAAGACATGAACGAGGACAACACGCACGCTGGACTGCTAACAGTTTAATCACCAAAAGTGAACATAAAAGGTTGCGCTCCTATCCAACCATGACTTATCTCTGTTTGTTACAAGGAATTCGGGATGAACCGACGCACAAAAATATACGCGATAAAATCTGTTGATAAACAGGGACGGGAAGCAATGCAGATGAAAAAAAAAAGTGCACTACAATAAAACAGCTGTAATACCACAGATTCAAAGCACATAACCAAGACTAATACAAAACTCGCAAAGCTAACTAGGTCCAGTAAAAACCTGCACTCCTTATCGATGATCGAAAGTGGCGGCTCGCATCATTAAACTGCCGATAGTAAAGCATGCATGTTATCCTTCATTCACCTTTTCATCAGGTTTATATCGCAACATATTCGTTTCAATACGCACCTTGGATTATGTAGTCTTTGCGGTCTAGATCTTGTCATTACCACACAACACAACAACGTTCTACTCACTCTCAAGCTCGAATGAAATGGCCTTACCAGGTCTACAAAATGCATGTTGATTGCCACAACAACAAAAGTAGTCTCCTTACCTTGTAATTACTTGTGATCGGATCCAGTAGTCCATAAAATTCAATGTAGCGTTCCCGTTCACGCCCGCAAAACACAACGGTTCAACTGAACGACAGGGATTGGATCGGATTGGATGGTCTCCTTTTGACTCTGTCGCTAGCGATGGCGATGCCACCAGACAGTGATGCTCCCACTTTCTCCAAGATTGTTGTCAAAGTGGTTTCAGTGGGCCCGTCTAACCCACTTTAGTTTTCGCTTTATCACCAAAGTGTAACCATATTGGATTAAAGTGGACATTGTCAAGTCTACTTGCTGGCAAAATGGAACCACTTCACTCCTACGTGGTATCCACTTGGGGCTGGAAAGGAACCAGTTGGGAACCACTAAGCATGCTTAGTGGTTCCCTACTGGAAACACTTGACTCTGAAGTGGGACCAGTTCAGTCCACTTCAAACCGCTTCGGTAGTCAAGTGGATCCACTTGGGATTCCAGTTCAAATTTCCGCCTGGGATACGACGCTTTTTGGCGTCTTCCTTTCGCTTTATGCATGGTCTTTAGTATGTTGCAAAATGTAGCTCACCTCCGGTTCACGTCGCGGTCAATGAAGAGGTCGTGTAAGCTTGTAACTTGCAGACGCAAGCAACTGTAACTCGCCACTGACTTGACCGCCAGATCACAGATTGGCGCCCGGCCGAACCGCCCCCACTGTTGCCAGCAGCTTCCTCCTTTCGGTGCTACACGTGCGACAACATTAAGACATGCGCTGGGAGAACGACAGCATTGACGGCGACACGAAGTAACAACGAAACAGCAGGTTTTATAGTGGAGCGCAGAACGCAGTCTGCCGTCACTGATATCGGTCGATTTTGTGACTTACACGGATGCCCCTTCGATGTTCTATGTCTATCCGGTGGCCGTACTTCACTGTATAATTTGGGGACATCACATATCCTTTAAGGGTATCCTATGGACGCCCTACGTCTATCCGGCGGCCATAGTTCAATGTATAGTTTGGGGACATTAGATATCATTTAAGGGTATCCTACGGAAATCTAGAGGACATCGATTCAGGCAATTTATTTTGGGACAATAACCGGACATCCGTAGGACAGATGTGGTTGACTGGGTCACGAAGCATTCCAGTTCCGGAGTTGATAGACTGTTCGTGGGATAATAGTCGTGTCCAGGAGCAGCACAACACACGTTGAATCACATCGACGCATGAATAAACCAGCGAACACTTCTAGAAACTGTTCTGCCGATTTGACATAATCGAAACACGGAACACAAGAGGACGCCTTGCCGGCCGATTTTATGATGAGCATCTTCTTTCGTTGTTTGCAGAGCGGAAAAGACGCTTGTGTGGCACGTAATCGTAATCCTGTCTTTGTTGTCAGGCCTCAAAGTCCGACGGCGAACGAACGCGTTCTTCACGCTCCAACCCCACCAGCCAATGAAGCATTCCAGTTCCGTAGTTGATAGACTGTACGTGGGATAATAGTCGTGTCCAGGAACAGCACAACATGCGTAGAATCACAAACTGTTCTACCGATTGACATAACACGGAACACAAGAGGACGGACGCCGTGCCGACCGATGCGAGCTATTTTGAAACTATGCTAAAACTGCTGAAACGGCCGCCGGGACGCTGCACACACATGCGCGCGTACAAAATGCGATTTCAAAACGTTGTCGACCAATCGGAGCGCGGACACAGTCTGGGCCAGTGAGCTTGCAACGTTGTAGATTGGCGCAGTGGTACATACTCTACAGCCGCATCCTCGGTTACCTGAGGAGGACTGACTACATTATCTACCTTAGCTGAATCAGCAAATGACGAATTTGAACGACGAATTTCGCTTGTGCTCGAAGCGAAACAAGCATTCTGACCGGCATCACTTACAGTTTGAGGAACAACACTACCACCAAAGGTTGAGCCTACAAGGGTATCTGCGCGATGTGGAGTCGTCGAAGTGCAACGATCACTGGGAACAGCACGGCTGGAGCATCCTGCATTACCAAAATCTCTCAGGGCAGGCTCCGTCACATGCCTGCCTCTACCACGTAAATTCGCAAAGTCCTTCTTCTTACGTTTCCGTTGCCCGTAGACGTGACTTCAAGCCATAATGGGTAAATACTATGAACACGCAGAAAACATACAAGGACAGAGAGCAAATGAACAGGACAAGAAAGTGAAAAAAAAAAACGCTAGCCACGAATTGGTCACTTCAGGACGAACCGCAGAAACCACGGACGCCGATCAGCTGCTGCGCAATACGCGGATGTTTACGAGCGGACTACGTTCGGGCGCTGCGAGCGGACGGCGCCACCTTCCGGAATCAGTGGTAAACGCCTTGGATGCATGCCTGTACTCACTTTTAATTCTTTTTCGGAAATCAGAATGCTAAAAACACACACACACAAAAAAACGCGTCATTTGAATCCTGAAACATGTCCCCGGTTAACCTCAGAAGCGGATTGTTTTTATTTGCTTTCATTTATTTATCTGGATTTTTTGAAGCTGTAGCGACAAAATTCGTTTCTTTTTCTTTTTAAAAAAAATTACAACGCTAGAGCGATATTTCAGTTCCCAGAGTTAAGATGTCTTGACGTCACCTTTCCAATGAAAGTTTCCGCAATCCGATCTGTCTCGTAGTTCAGCCACAAAACCTATGCAAAGTTCACATAGAAAACAGGGGGTGGTAGTCCTCTTAACATCAGAGCGATAGCTTTTCGACAGAACTAAGGTAAAAGAATAATGCTCCGACTGGGAGCTCACAAGCTTTTATGCACAGCGGCCACGGAGTAAGAAGACTAGGAGATGACACTGCCCATAGAAGCAAGCGCCGGCGCGCGACCAGAGACTGTCACGTTGGGGAAGAGAAAAAAGGCAGTTGCTGACTTCACGCGACAGATGGCACGGCGGCACTGTCTTCCATTTTGCGCTTTTACATGGAAGGCTATGGGGGAAAAAAGTGCTTTTCGCGAGTCGTACATTAGCCTCTACGGATGATGACAAACTATCGAACGTGAACGATGTTTGTCTTGGCAATAAATATCATGCTTGTCAACTACATAACGCTTCTTGTTTAGCGAAACCAACGGAAAACAATTTCATTCTTTTGCCTCTCGGTTCTGTTGAGCAGACGACAGGAGCACTGTGATCGCGTAAGCGTTTCATCTTCTTCTTCTTTCCTAGCGTTTAATTCACGTGCTTTCACGTGTTTTAGTCACGCCGCCTGACAAGCGACAGTATCACGTGACCGTATGCTTCGGAATTCTGCGTCCTCGTGCAACAGATGGCAGTGCGGACCGGGCCGCCGAGCGCGCACTCCTCGTACATTCTCTGGTCGCGGGAGAGAGTGAAGTTTCATCTATTACTGGCCACTTGTCGGTGCGTAGCGCAGCGTCGTCTCCATAGTAACGCGTGCTGCACGTGACCCGCTTCGTCGTGAGAAGGAAGAAGTGACCTTACTCGCAGCCTGCCACCATCGCCGGGTGTGTGGCGTTCGTAGCCATTGGGCGAGGAGGTCAGCCGACGCAAAACGCTGCGATGTTCGTCGTTGAAAATGGCGCTTGTGTATGCGTTTCTAGAGGACCAAGGAGCTACTTCAGTGCAGTCAACGAGGACATTTCGTGCTCACAAGGATGTCTTCACGTCGTTGTCGGAAGAGCAGTTTGTTTCCTTCTTCCGGCTGTCCAAAGCCTCGTGTATACACATACAGGATGTATATGGAAACATTGAGATACACATCGAGTGTTTCCCATTTAGGGAATGTTATGCACCCGCATTAGCTGAGTTAGTGTGTATGTAACCCACCATTGTGAAATTAACTACGTCTTGCACAAGCATGACATTTCTTTATTTATGAAATATTTGGACACTGCAATAAAAAAGAACTAGCAATACTTGCGCTATTCATTTTTATGCCTTTTCTGCAGAAGCTTGTGCGCAAAATATTGTGATATTGCAGCAAGTGCCTGCGGGAATGAGCCAGCACATATTTTATTGTCCGTATTGTTAGTAAGTCTTTCATTGGGCATACTTGGCATAGGCGATCAATGCTTCCTGTGGTCCGCCGTTGTTGCTCCACGATTCTCCTTCGTTCTTCAAGGAGTTGGTGGACATTGATGGTGGCACCTGTCTCCTCCTCCGTCGACATCTGCCTCCGCTCCGCACATTTTGAGCTTGTCTTCTTGTTGTAGCCGGCAACTCTCTGGAAGCCTCAGCAGGCTGTGTCTGAGCTGTTACCCGAATCACTGCTTAGTTTAGTTGTAGAACTAAAAAGGAGGAGGAGATCACTCGACAAGCTCAGCAAGCACACCGTAAGTCCACCAAATAACCTTATCCTCGTCAGTATAGCAATCTTCCACGCGACGTATAGTGGACAGATCACCGTCCTCGTCTTCTACGAATGTAATGCTAAAATAAAATACGCAATTAATCCTCAACACACGTGTCGCGTGAAAAGAAAAAGAGACAGCTCCGAGCACCGAAGGATTCCCTTCGAGCCGGCGACGGCAGCAGACGACACTGCACTGCATTCGCATTGGCTGATTCGTGTCTTACGTGCTCATCTAGCGAAGTATGTGCAAGAAGGTTTCTTTCCACGCGGTAACGAAATTTATATTTCTTAGAGGTAAATACAAAGTAAGTTAATGTCGTCAAATTTAGGCTTTTTGCTTGACAGACTTGCGTCTGCCACCGAGAGTAGCGTCATTGCTCCTCGCGCCGACAACGCTCGCCTACCCTGCAGACGACGGTGGCCTTACTGACCACTTCAGATCGTGCGTCGGCAGCGCGCGCTTGCCCGACGGTGGGCGTTGCCACGTTAGGCCGACGCACCGATGCAATGGCCAGTAATCCGCCCATGACAGCGGCGAACATTGTAGAAAGCGCGCGTCGGTGGAGAGAAGGAAATATCGAAGCTTCTCCAAGGTCGTCGGCCTGTCCTTGAGATTCATGTGAGCGAAGGAGCGGATGCTTCCAGAAGGATCGCTTGCCATGTAGCGCGATGTGTCGCGGGCCCCAGTCCGTCGTTCGAAGCCTCGTTGCCTGTTGTTGTTGTTGTTGCGTGTGGTCGCCCCAAAGACGATACGTGGCATTGCCGCCTCCGTAGACGTGGCATCGTCCCGATGCCAGAACCTGTGTCGGCTCATCGCATTTCGTTTGCACCCTGCGAGGCCTCGTAGCCAACGTCGTCGTCTTTAACATTGTCGTCGGCGCCGTTATCGATTAATGCAGTTGTCTTGTCTTCGTCGATGAGTATTTCCAAGTCACTGGTAAGGTTTTGAGCGTCGCGGCGGTCTATATTGCTGTTCGTCGAGCTCGGAGACCGGTCCCGTCGTGAGTCAGCAGAAGCATGCTGCTGCCGTGAGAGTCTTCAATTGCGGCGGGGTGACTACGCGCTGAAGGCGGGAGGCGTCAGGTGAAAATCTCGGTAGACCCAGTCGTCGGTATGGGAAACGGCGGTAGACCCGGGTGGCTTCTTCACAGTGGTAGCAGAGCGGCCTCAAGTCTGACGTTCGCTGTACGTCTGTCTTGCGAGTTCCTTGTGCGCGTGGCTCGTAGCTGAGTGGTGCAGGTTGGGCGGGTCGCGAATGCGCCCACCTGTTGCCGTGCCGCGCTGCCGATGGTGGCTGTCGCATTCTTCTTCTTGCGGGTTGGGGGGTCCCAATGGCCTGAATTCTAAAGGTAGACCACGCTGTCTTCGACTCAGTCGTTTCTGTTCTTCCAGGCCGTTGAGCAGGGATAGCCCCGCACCTCCACCAGTTATGTCACAGATGAAACACAGACGAGCGAGACGGCGAATAATCGGCGAGCACTTTCTGAAGCGAACGCTGCTCAGCTGGTTAACATCAGAGCGATAGCTCTTATACAGAACTAAGGTAAAAGAATAATGCTCCGACTGGGAGCTCACAAGCTTTTATGCACAGTGGCGAACATTGTAGAAAGCGCGCGTCGGTGGAGAGAAGGAAATACCGAAGCTTCTACAAGGTCGTCGGCTCGTCCTTGAGATTCATCTGAGCGAAGGAGCGGATGCTTCCAGAAGGATCGCTTGCCATGTAGCGCGACGTGTCGCGGGCCCCAGCCCGTCGTCCGAAGCCTTGTTGCCTGTTGTTGTTGTTGCGTGTGGTCGCCCCAAAGACGATACGTGGTAATATTTCCAAATTAGGCCCAGATGAACGAAGTTGCACTTGTTGCACAAATTGCACAGATATGTATATGTAAAAAAATAGAGAAAAAAGACACAGCAGAAATGTACAACATATAGAATATAGAATGAAAAATGGCTATACAGAGAAATAATCGCATAAACACTTGTCAAATTGTTTGACGTCAGTAATGGAGGCGATGGTACCAGGAAGGCGGTTCCATTCCAACGATGTACGAGGAAGAAATGAATCGTGAACTGATCTCGTTGAGCATGAGGGAATGCCAACTTTCTGTGGGTGATCGGTACGAGCTGAGATCTATGAAGGCTGTTGGATTAACGATTCTCTGACGATATATTATGATAATAAATCTTCTGAAACAAACAGAGACGAGTTATTTTTCGACGAGTGCAAAGTAGAGGCAGATTGAGGTTATGTTTCGTAGCAGTGACACTGGCGGCGCGGTTGTAGTTACCAAATATGAATCGAGCTGCCCTGTTTTGTACTGTTTCCTATTGAGTTTGAAATGGTGGTGTGATCAGTATCCCACACGGAGGTTCCATATTCTAACTTAGGAAGGACTAATGATTTATACAAAGTCACCTCAGTGTTAATTAGAGTGGATGAAAAATTTCGGCGAGTGTAACCTAGAGCTCGAGAAGATTTGCTAGTGATACATTCAACATTATAGGCTTGATGAAATGAAAACGCCGAGGTATTTGTAAACTGATACTGATTGAAGTGGAATGAATGGATAAGTCGCATGTACTTTATTAGAGCGAAAAATTCTCATCGATTTATATTTTGATAAGTTATAAGTGGCATGCGCCAAGTTTGACACCACCAAGAAAGCTTAATGAGGTCAGTAAGAAGTAATTCCATATCAGAATCGTTAGTAATCTGACGATAGATGGCACAATCATCAGCGTAGAGACGTACGGTGGATGTAAAATGATTTAGAAAGTCGTTAATGTATGTGAGAAAGAGAAGCGGGCCAAGGACAGAACCTTCGGGAAACCCAGAAAGGACAGGCGTTGCACTGGATTCGTTATCGTTTACGGAGACAAACTGTGAGCGATTAGATAAGGAGCGTATCCAAGCTAGAATTTTATCGTCGATGCCAAGACTGCGCAATTTATGAAGCAAAAGAGAGTGTGATACCTTATTGAATGCCGTCGAGAACTCAAGAAATATGCTTTCTGTACGGAATCCATGATCCAGTGCAACATGAAGGTGATGAACAAAGAAGACTAGCTGCATGTCACAATAATTTTTTTTTCTAAAACCGTTTTGTTATGGAGAGAAGAAGGTGTGGAATTCAAGGTGTTTGACAAGGTGTGAGTAGACAATGTGCTCTAGTATTCTACATGGAATGCTTGTTAACGATATGGGTCGATAGTTACTGGCACAATGCTTGTCTCCTGACTTATGGAGTGGAACCACCTTTCCTACTTTCCAGTCATGCGGAAGAATGCCCTCTTCAAGCGACTGAGAAACCTTGAAACCGGAAAAAAATGTGCGTTAACGTGATTGATGAGTACAAAACAGTACATTTCAACATCTTTGTGTTAATACCATCAAAACCGGCCCCTGAGGATGTTTAAAGTGAATTAATTATATTAGCAATTCCAAGCGTATCAAAAACTATTGGATCCATGGGAGCAAACTCATAAGCGTAATCGGTGGATAAGACACTTCTGTTTTGGGTGAGAATTAATTGAAAAATACTTAATTGAAGACATTGGGACACTGAGAAGGGTCAACGTGACATCACCTGATGCACGTAAGGATGACTGTGATGCCTCTTGTTTGTTTACAATGTTCCAAAATTTTCTTGGATTAGATCTCAACAAATCAGGTAATGTTTGGTTATTAACTCTCCATTACTGCGAAGTCCATGTTTCTCACTGCTGTTGGTTTGAGTTATTGAGGCACGACCTTTGAAAGTCAAAAGCAGTGCGACAGAATCGTGCGTTTCTGTCTTTTCCGCGATAAATGCTCCATGTGTCATGGACACTCACCCTTTTTGGAGGGAGAGAAATTTTATGCAGGACAGCCCTTTGTTTCTGAAAAGGGGCTCAAGGGCCCAGAAGGGCCCAAGGATCGCTCCGAAAAACAAAACAAATGTGTCGCTCAATGGGGAGTCTTAGCCGGTAAACTGAACAAAGTAATATTCTCGTCCCGCTAGCTACCAATAGGGACAGGTACGGGATGTACCTAAATGACACTTCACAGAAGTAGTAACGACTGGACACAGACTGCCGCCAACTCACAACTTCGTCTAAACACGATTTAATTAGCAATTAGAGCTAATTGGGACCCCCACATTAATCAGCACCCTCCAGGGAGTCATTGCATTAATTGGGAAGCATCTATCTCGTGTCCAGACCAAGCTGTGAGTTCGCGGCAACCTGTGTCCATAAAAAAGAAAAAAAAGAAGAAAAATAGATAGAAATAGAGTGGAGAGAAACAATTTATTCGAAAATGAACGACGCCGTGGCGAAGAAACTGCTCCGAAACGCCCGAGTGACCAGTGCCCGCCATGTTGGTAGTTGGCGACGGGTAGTTGCAGAGATCGACGACAGGTGGTCACTTAGTTGCAAGGCATCACACCAGATGGCGCCACCATCATAGCTCTATGCGAGAAAGACAGAGAACAATAAGATACTAGCGGCAACTAAAAATGACAACACTGCTAAACAAGTCTAGGCATGCGAGAGAAAAGGTCTAACCGCTAAGGCTAAACGGAACGGAGAAAACAGTACACATCATGGAAAAGGCTTAGGGGGGACGATCGGTTAGGCCTAACCACAGCGTCACAACACTATGCAGCTAACACAAGGCGGGAACCACTGGGCACACATCGCTAAACATGCGTCAACACGAACAAAAGGCTAGCTCACTGCTAAACAAGTCTAAACATGTGCGTACGGCGAACATGCGAGAAGAGGCTTAACACGAGCGCGGTCAAACAATGCACAAACATCGGCAAATCACTCGTTGGTCACCGCTAAACAAGTTTAAACACGGGGCACGGCAAACATGGCGAGAAAAGAAGCGCTGTAAAACGACGCGCAAACATCGGCAAATCACTCACCTTTTCCTCGCGGCGACGGTGCAACTGCTCCATCTGAGAGCCAGGCAGAAACTGAGCGGGCGCGGGGACTGCGGAGCAACCGAGTGCACGTCTGCTCTCCGCGACAGCCAGCAAGCAACTGACTGGGGCGCCGCGCCGCGGCAGCTATGCATGCGTGCGTGCGCGCTCCTAGCACCCTCTGCGCCGCCCGCCCGCCCGACCGCGGGTGGTTTCGGTTTCACCCTCTGCTCCTTCCACTGCGCGCGCGCGCTCCCAGCGGTAACCAGGTTTCGGTCTCATTTCTTTGCGCGTGTTTATCTCTATAAAGGCAGCGCGCACTCACGTCATCAATACGTGAAGATATTCAGCTACCACTCGTTACAAAATTGTTCCCGCACCCACACTTCTTGGGAAGAAGTGGAGAAGGAATGTTTCAACAACGAAAGTCCTCGCAACGAGCTTGTCATCACTGTTTTTCTCTACGTGATAGACACGGTAGGCTTTGGCAATATAGAAGAGATCTCGCCGGGGCTGCTGCAGGAGATGGTGCGTCCGATCTACGCCCGTTACAAGAACGTCTGTATAACGGTTCCGGACGGACCCCTGGGACTGATGAGCGAATTTGTGAGCTTGGCCAACGCAGAATTCAACTACATCGCTGCAGATATCGTGGACCTTCTCGCTCGTGCCATTGCTCATATTAAGTACGCCCTGCGGAAGCAGCGACGTTTGCAAGCAGTCTACATCGCGGACTTTGTCACCGACTTATTGAAATACCGTTTGGTTATCGACATGCTATGCCTTAAACAGTCCGAATAACTTTGACTTGACTGTTTTCTTTCACTGAAATATCTTTATTGAATACATACAAAGGAATTGATCGATACATGCCCTCACTTTGTTCCACAGTCACTCGATTCACAAGGACGCTCATGGTCTCTCTTGCCCGATGCTGTACAAGGAGGGGACGTACTTCTATGCAGGCAGGTAGGTGGGCTATCGGAGAGGTTGCTGGACGGCTGTCCCTGTGTTGCATGATATGCGGCGACAGCGGCTATCGCTTCCTGAAAAACAATGCCATATATAGAATACACTCCCTCAGAGCAGAGCTGGACTACTTACATTTTGCTCCACGAAACGACCCACATCGTGGATGGATGCCCCTCATGGGCTTTCGATCCATTGTCGTAGAACCAGAGCGCCTCATCCTGCTCCTCCTCCTCACATTGCGCTGGTGGCGTCTGTACTTTGGACCCCGCGCCATGTCTGGGAGGTTGCTGGACGGCTGTCCCTGTGTTGCATGATATGCGGCGACAGTGGCTATCGCTTCCTGAAAAACAATGCCATATATAGAATACACTCCCTCAGAGCAGAGCTGGACTACTTAGATTTTGCTCCACGAAACGACCCACATCGTGGATGGATGCCCCTTATGGGCTTTCGATCCATCGTCGTAGAACCAGAGCGCCTCCTCCTGCTCCTCACATTGCGCTGGTGGCGTCTGTACTTTGGACCCCGCGCCATGTCTTACTCGATGCCGTTGCGATATTGTATATGACGCCGACGATGACAACCAAACGAAAAATGAAAGAAGGATTTAATTTAACCCCAATTTGAAGTAATTCTCCCTTTAAGAACTCCTTAATTTTGCATAATCAACATGGACTCTATGAAATTCGTGTTTCCCCCCCCCGTTTTGGAATAATCTAACGAAAAATGAAAGAAGGAGTTCAATTTTGAATGAGGCCAGATTAAAATGTACCCCCCAAATCTTCCCCATTACACTTAATCAGAATTCATGTTTCCCATGAATTCTCTTACCCCTTCCCAAATTTGACTGGTGTGGGGGATGCACCACAATTCCCCATTAAGCCTAATCAGAATTCATGTTGGACATAAATTCGCGTCCTTCCCCAATTTTGAATAGAGCAGGTGATGCTCCCCCGAATTTTGAAGTTCGCGGAGTCTAATCAGACCTCATGTTAGGCATGAAGTCCCTCCCCCAATTTGAAGTAATTCTCCCGTGTGAATCTACGAAATAGAGAAAAAGAGGCATTACTCAAACAAAGATTTAAACACAAAAATGCACTTACCTCCTGTGCAAGCAGAGGCGACATTTCGGTGGCATCGTCGACAGCATCTTTAACTGCGGATTATCCCACGCTCGCTTTTATACGCAGGATCTGTGGTTTCCTATTCTTCTATTGTATTGGGGCAGAGAGAGAAAGAAAGAGAGAGAGAGAGAGAGTCGCATGATGCGAAAGACGATACACATTTATTGCCTGTCGCGTTTACATGGGATGTTCGTGGTCTTCCATAAGAACACAGGAATCCAGTCTAGTAATAAAGTACCAGAATAAAGATTCTACAAACAAAAACCACTACTGAAAAACACTCACGGTATTTGACTAGCCATCCAGCGTTCAGCGAGTTCTCTCCAACCCGCTGCACTCGCTCTGTTCCACTGGTGCACCAGGGAGTAGAGGAGGTGCTCTGCTGCCCCGAAGCTTAAGGGGGCAGTGCCTTCTAGCGGTAAAGTCTCCTCCTCTAAGCTTCGGGGCACTCTGAAAAAGAGCTCTCCCTCTAGTCCCCGCTGCACAGCGATTTCTCGCCACTAAGTGGTGTAGCACGCCATGAGCACTTCTGTCGTAGCTGTCTCTGTGTTCTCTTCGCCTACGATGGCGAACGTTTGCAAAAACAACTCCATATCCAAGCGGGCTACATCTCCCCCCGCACAGGGGACCAGCTGGAAGAATAGCTGTATAATGTGCGTTACAGTGAAACCTTCAGAGAAATGTTAGGCATGAGAAAGGAACTATTTCTAAACAAGAAGAGATAGAGAAACACCTACCAACTGGTGGACGAATGTGGGCCAGAAGGACCAAAATTGTTTGGAACGTGAGCAGCATTGTCCCGACGGTCTTGATTCGGGGATAGTGGACGAGGGGGGTACAGGGGGATGACCATCTTATAGTACAGGGTTCTCACGCTCGCACTAACCCCATTTACGTCATATCCATCGATTACGTAAATCCGTCACTTTGCTTCTGTGACAGGATGCCGCCTTTTGTTCCTCCAATATCGTGCGACGAGGAGTGGGAGACAGGCCCACAGTGGGAGACAGGTGGGACACAGGGGCGGTTCGAGACCAGACACGTTCAAGGACTACTAAGAGAGAGAGAGAGGAACCACTGGCACATCCTGTGTAACCGTCCCAGACGAGAAGACCCAGAGTGGGATTCGAACCTCCTACACTGGAGACGATACACTAGCCACTAGTCTAATTCGTGCTGCGTGACGCTTTTCTTATCGCGGGGCTCGTGTCTAAAGACGTCAAAACGTGTTCAAACACGTCCAAACATGTCCAAACACGTTCAAGGACGTCATAGAGAGTGAGCGAGGGAGGAACTAGTGTGTCCAGGGACGACTTCAACGGCTCGCCTGTGTCTGAACACGTTCAAACATGTTCAAACACGTCTTAACAAGTCCAAACACGTTCAAGTACGTCATGGAGAGTGAGAGGAAAAGCTTTACTATAAATGTCGAAACGAACGTTTGATCGTCGTTCTCGTGCCATCATGCTCAGCTTGGTAGATCCTCGTAAGTAATACCCATGTCGTCATCATCGAAATGCTTGAAGAGTTTCGTTTACAGTTTACAACACTTTTGCTGCGCGTGAAGTCGGTTTTTTCCCGCCTCACATATTTTGGGAGAATGGCAACGCCCGCTTCTTCTGCACCAACTGCGGTGGATGGTGGTCCAAAGGTACGTCTCCTCGTTATTCTTAATACGTTCTATAATCGGTCACATTTTTTTCAGAGCAAAAGCATTGGACGGACCGATTGATACGCCCGTTTCTCGGCTGTCGGACGGTACCGTTCGACGTACATTGCGAAGGACTTCGACTATTAAAGGAAGTTGGAGAAGATGGACCATCAGTGTCACTCTGTGACAGAAGAAGATTGTACGTGTGTGTTTGAGATAAAAACACATGTTTCTCACGCTTCTTTCGTGCAGATTACGAATGGCTTCTGACGGGAGATCTACCCCTGGTCCTAACCTTCAAGCCTCCTCCGAAGACCTCCTTTTTGCGGATTGGCGATCAACTGACCACCTGTCGTTGCAGTGGACTCTGGTCGAGAAACCCCAGCCATTGGTTAGACTCGAGCCTTTGTCCGTATTTGGGCCCCGACTACGAAACCAAAGCTGGAGCCCAATTCATGTGTAACCTCTCACGATAAATAAAAAAGGTTGTGTATATACTCTCATTCCATCTCAGTCATGACGCCCGAGCAGAGGTTTGCAACCTTTGTGCAAACGCGAATGTATCGGGACTTGCTGCGATTACGCGATTATATTCACGGCGATGGCTGCGAGGGTGACTTTCGCTCGATTCTCAAGACGATACCCTTACGTCTGTTCACCGTCAGTGGGAAAATTGCAAAGAAAATGAAGCGATTCATAGATTACAGGCTCGAGCTGTTGGAAAAGTATAGACGAGGAGAGGCAGTCGACCCGTGTCTCATCAACGCGGGTTTCAACCGACCTATCGCCCGTCGCTACTGGCTTCTATACACATCCCTTGACGTCACGGTGACCGGCGACGAGCGTCGGGTCAGCACGTTGGAAGATCGTCTCGCAAGCGTCTTGTGTATGTCGTGAAAAAAATAAATAGACTATTTTACGAAACGAGTTCGCTCACGAGGAGGCGTTTTATTGTTTCGTCATTCTCTGCGAGGTTACAGGAAAACATGGATACACAATTTTTCAAGCTGCAGTGTTTCGACATGCGCGTGGCTACGTAGACACAAAAAAGCCCGCAATAAGGCGAAAAAGTCGATTGAATACACTTGTCGTTATACTCGTCCACTAGTAAAGTCCTTCGAAGGTTTGCTTCGATGGGGGAAGCGTTGTTGCGTTAGGCGTGTGCTTCGTCCGAAGCGCAAATGCCTCTAAGCATGGAGGAAGCGAGGGGGTTCAGGGACACGAATTCCGAGATGTCGCTCTTGTACATCTTTTCTGTGGGAAGTTGACGGTACGGTCCTTGTCGACGCACATGAGCTTGGGACACTCATATACATATACTTGAAACCGCCCAACAATACCACTGCTTGCTGGTACACCATCAAAGGTACGATAGGCTTCAGCGAATTGCCATTTAAATCCGAGGCTGAAAATGGTGCAGTGAAAAATCAGACCAAAATGTCTTAGACCTCATGCTGAAATAGCAAGGTTGGAGTGTAAGCAACAGCTATTGATGCCAGTTGAAGCAGGACTCCCCAAGTGGCGTTCTCACTGCATCACCCTGCAAACAGAGTCTGTGGGAAGCCTTAGAAATGCTGTGCACTGCCTGGGGAGCCCTGCATCAACTGGTATCAATAGCTTTTGCCCACACAACAACCTTACTACTTCTGTATCAAGGTTAATATATTTTGCTTTGTAATCTTTCACTGCAGCCTTGAATCACCCTCAAATTTAAGGGGACTGAACTGGCTTTGGAGCTCAATGTGCGGATAGCACAGTGCTTCCCCTAACTGTGCTGAGCATTGTTTGCTGGCTGCAGGTAACATCTTTTGCCAACCTGCATATAGCCGATGTGGCTTGAAGAGGACATTAATCTGTGCTGCTCATTCTGGATCTGGGATGAGTTCTTCCTCTTGGGAGACTCGTGCTTTACTACGGTTGGCTCTTCGTTCTTTAGCCCTACGCAGCCAGTCCTTTACTGCAGCTTCAACTTCCTTGTAGGTTGGGGTAGTGTCTGCAGCTGTGCCACTGCTCTTTTGACCCAGTCCTTGCTCTACAAAGGGCCTCTGAAGTGAAAACATGTATCATGAGAAAATAGAAAACCACTTTTGCTACATTTCATCCCTAAACCATAGCGCTTCACTAAATACCTGATTGTCGGTAAAATATTAGTTTCTCAAATGCAGCACATGCAGCTGTTGTTCCTAACATGCCGGGTAATTTTATTTGTAGTCTATCAAAAGTGCCTTTCAAAATTATCTTCACGACATTTTCACCATCAAAAAAGGCAAATTTGTTAAATTCTGAATTTGAAGTCACTGGAAATGAAATTCAGGTGTTAGGTTTACTTGGTACTGTGTAAATGCAGCCACTGCCAACATGCAAAAAAAAAGACAAAGGTAAATTTGCAAAAACCGCCGTTGCTTCACCAACTCGGATATCTTTGTGCAACCATGCTTTCCCGGGCAACTTCAGCATTGCCTGTTCAGGAATTACTGTTCTTTCTTCCCTCACCAGCGACAGAGGTACACAAGAAAGAAAATTCAAGAGGGCAAAACAGCAATGTTCCATAGCCTTCTCAATTGCCTGTGATCATGCATTTATGTGCCTCGACAAAGGCGCTGTGTGCACTCTACCCTGCTCTTATTTGTACTGTAAAAGTGATTGCCTTTTACAAAGTTATGGGATAAACTGGTCTGTATTGAAAAAAAATGGTTTGGATGACAAATCCAGGCATATATTTCAATAGGTAAAGCTGTAGAAACCAAATATTTACAGTATTTATCTTTCCATGGGCAAAAGCGCACAGTGTACAAATGCTGAAGACTGGGGCTGTGTGAATAGCAGCATTGTGGTTTGAATCGAATAGCATTTTTTAAATAGTAACAAATCAAGTATTTTCAAAAAGCATTAAAATATTATGTGGTTTACCACGTAATATCAAGGGCTTGAACACATCCAAATCCATTCTGGAGCACTCTTTGGAGCAGCAAAAATTGGGTTTCGGAGCAGCCAAATGACCTTATGAAGGGGACTCGTGTGCTTCTCCCTTAAATTAAAAATACTGCAGAGCCAATGTTTTATACTTGAGCCTCACATGTGCATGTAAAAATGGGCGTAATTGTTGTGACTTGGCAAGAAGGACCGCTGCCTCAGTGGCTTGTTTGGTAGTGTGTCGGCCTTCCAATCCCAAGGCCGCGGGTTCGATCCTGGCCGAGGAGGCTAGCAATTCGGTAGCAGGTATGGACTGTTTATGCACACCGTCCCCGGAAGGGATGTTACACTGTGTGTGAGATTTCGCGCATGTTAAAGAACCCTCAGGTGGGCAAGAATAATCAGTAAACCAACCATTGTGACATCGTTCAAGATCGTAGTTGTCTCGCGACCTAAACCCTGAATTATTATTGGCAATAAGGAATGTAGCAATTGGATGACAAGGTATAATTAGAACTGGTAAGAACAGATACATTCTGTTATGTCCTGATTATCTGATGTGGTGCAATCGATATCTAGTTTATCGTACTCTACAATCAGGTAATGCCGCGCGCCCTTTCCCATGTCTGCCTAAAAAGGACCGAGCATTGAAGCCGGGTGTCTTTTTCCTTGTAAGCTGCTCAGCAGGTTGCGAGCGCTGTTCGTCGTACAAGCATGTACGGTGATGAATAAAGAAGTTCGAACACGACAGTTTTGGCGACGAGTGTTGTGGACTACCCGAGCACATGGCAACTCCGAAGTCAGAGCTGAGCCTAGGAAGTAACCTTACTGGACCAGTGTCACTGCCGTACGGAATATCGCCTTTGGACGTATCAAACCCGGAGGCATGGAGCAGCTACAAGGAACGGTTATCCTTCTTCTACGAAGCCACGGGCGTAGCTGCACCGGAGAAGCAGCGCGCTATCTTCATGACGGTATGTGGCGACAACGCATACGTTCTTCTACGTTCACTATTGCAACCTAAGCAAGTGTCGGAGGTGCCATACAAGGATATTGTTAAAGTCCTTGATGAATACTTCATGCCTAAGCCATCTGAAATTGTTAGGCGCGTGTCTTTCATGCGCCGAACACAAAGACAGGATGAGTCTATAGCGACGTACGCTGCCGAACTTAAGAAGCTGAGCGAGTTTTGTAACTACTCATTGCTGGAAGAAATGCTGCGTGACAGATTCGTAGCAGGCATACGCGAAGAAACGATACAGAGGCGTCTCTTTGAAGAGACTGACCTAACGTTCAAAAAAGCGTATGAGCTGGCGCTGGCAGCAGAAGCTTCTCGAAAAAGTGTAAGCCTCGTCCGAACGCCGCTTCCGCCAGCCCAGGAAGTGTTATCAGCAAATCTTCACAAGATAAAACTGTCAGCTGAATCAAGGGCGTCCAAAGACTGTTGTTACCGATGCGGAGGCGAACACGATGGTTCTAGTTGTCGTTTCAAAACATATAAATGTAACCTTTGTGGCAAGGTTGGTCATCTTGCAAGAGCATGTAGATCCAGGAAGGGAGGGAAGGGTGCCTCACGAGCAAGGCCAGCCCATGGCAAGGCATTTAAGATTAGCAATGCTGAGGAGTTTACGGTGGGAATAATCAACAGAACTCAAGAAAGCGAGGTTACTGAACCAATTATAATGTCAGTGAACATTAACGGAAAACCCCTCTCAATGGAAATTGACTCAGGGGCAGGACACTCTATGATAAGTGAGGCCACGCTCAGAAGGCTGTGGCCAGTACCCCCGAAACTTGTCCGCAAGAATGTCGTGTTGAAAACATGGTCCAAGGAGACTCTTCCGGTTCTGGGGGCATTTCCCGTCGAAGTCCGGCACGGCAATGATGTACACCACCTTGAAGTGTTGATTGCGAAGGGAGACTGCCCAAGTCTGATTGGACGGAATTGGTTCAAGGCATTGAACATCTCTGTAGATGTTGTGAACACAGTAGAGTCAATGGATCGTAAATGGATGCAATATCCGGTGTTCCAACGAGAATTTGGGAGATACACTGGGCCGAACGTGACTTTAAACATGCCGCCAAGCGCAAGCCCTATCTACCTCAAGTCGAGACAGATTCCGTTCGCCATGCGCGATAAGGTGGATGAAGCGCTAGAAGTTATGATTGCGGAAGGTATATTGGAGCCGGTTACATTTTCTAACTGGGCAACACCGATAGTACCAGTCTTCAAGAAAGATGGATCCGTGAGAATCTGCGGTGATTATAAAGTAACAGTGAACAGGGCTTTACTGCCGGATCGATACCCGCTACCCACTGCAGACGAAAGTTTTGGAAATATTGCGGGAGGAGAGTTCTTCTCAAAGCTAGATTTGTACCAAGCCTACTAGCAGCTCGAGATGGACGATAAGTCATCGGATGTGCTCACTCTGAATACACACCGAGGCCTGTACCGCGTAAAAAGACTACCATATGGTATCTCTGCGGCTCCAGGAATATTTCAGAGATTTATGGAGAACTTGCTCTCGGGGATATCTGGGGTCGCTGCTTTATTAGACGACATAATCATCAGTGGTCATACCGTGCAAGAACACGATGAAAGAATGTCAGAAGTTTTGACCCGGTTAAGCCAGGCAGGATTAAAGGTAAACGAGAAAAAGTGTGTTTCCTTGACACGGGAAGTAACCTTCCTTGGGTTTTGCGTCGATGCAAGAGGTATCCGCCCAACACAAGATAAGGTGGATGCAACCGCAACGCGAGGAAGCCGTCAAATGTGAGGGAGCTGCAATCATTTCTAGGATTGTTAAACTTCTACGACCGGTTTCTGCTAAACAAAGCGACAGAACTGGAGTGTCTCTACCGCCTTCTTGACAAGAACGCCACGTGGAAATGGGCAAAAGAACATGATGCAGCATTCCACAGAGTGAAGCAGTTGCTGCGATAGGATCACCTGCTCGTCCACTACGACGTGAAACGCCCACTTACACTCAGTGTAGATGCGTCATCGTACGGATTAGGTGCAATGTTATCACATGTAATGGACAACGGGGAGGATGCGCCGGTGTTTTTCGCTTCGCGAACGATGACAACAAGTGAAAGAAACTTCGCCCAAGTAGACCGTGAAGCTCTTGCGATTATCTTTGGGATAACCAAATTCCGACAGTTTGTTACAGGCAGAAGGGTGACTATTTACACAGACCACAAGCCTCTCGCGGGACTGTTCAACCCGGCGAAGCCTACACCTACGATGATTTCACCACGGATGCTAAGATGGAGCCTACAACTAGGAGCTTTGGATTACCAGATCATCTACAGGCCCGGAAAAGAGATGCTGTGCGCCGACGCTCTCAGTCGCCTTCCCGTTGAAGATGACATTGAGGACAACCTTGTAGACGACAGCGTGCAAGTCCTTATGGTGGAGGCTATGCAAGACACGTCTTTGACTGCTTTGACTGCCCAGAAGATTGCGGACGAGACCAGCAAAGACAGAGTGCTGAGAAGAGTTACGCGTTGGGTTCTACAGGGATGGCCAAAAGAGGCACAAGAGACTCCTGATTTTTTCAAGGTACGAAACGAACTTTCTATCCTCAGAGGATGTCTGTTACGGGGTGACCGCGTTGTGATCCTAGAGGGCTGCAGATAGCAGGTCCTTCAGTTGTTACACGCAGGTCATCAAGGAGTAGTGCGCACCAAGGACCTGGCAAGAAGCTACGTTTGGTGGCCGGGGTTAGACCGGAATATTGAACAGGCCGTGGGCGAATGTAGGGCATGTCAAGCCACAAGAAATGCACCGTCACGTTGTGTGCATCCATGGCCGCTGCCGAATAACCCGTGGGAAAGACTGCATGCAGATTTCGCAGGACCTTTCAATGGGACTATTGTAGTGGACTCATTTTCAAAATGGCCAGAAGTGGTTCCGGTGTCGTCCATGACTGTGGCATCTACGTGTCGGCACCTGAGAACCATGTTCGCAACTCACGGCATACCGCACACGTTGGTGACTGATAATGCGCCAACGTTCACTTCAGCAGAGTTTGAGGCTTTCCTCAGGAACAATGGAGTACAGCACATCTTATCTCCAGCTTATCACCCTGCAAGCAATGGGCAAGCGGAGCGAACAGTGCAAACGGTAAAGCATGAACTCCGCAAACGTCAGTCTGGCGACCTTTCTACACGACTGGCACGTGTTTTATTAACCTTGCGGACCATTCATAGCTCCGGTTGACACCTGATGCATGAAATCGCTGACCACGAGTAGTAAAAGTCTGCCTCCCGAATGGCCTCATCTTAAGTACGCTCAGCATGAACTAAATTTTTTAAATACCATTAAGGTAGTGCACAAAACATGACAAAACTTTTTTTACTGCACAGAGTGGTGCAATAGCCTACTTGTCTACTATTCTTGCTGAAAGCTCTGTAGATTTTTCAAAATTGAATTTCGGAGAGTTCAAAGGAAAAGGTGATCGCTTCCATTGATGGGAAAGATTTGTTTCCCGTCTAGCGTCACCTAATGACATCTGTGTTGCCATAGCAATGTCAAAATAGCAACTAAAGGCTGTCTAGAAAATTCTGGTCTTTTCACAAAATGTCCAATTTCTGCGCTAATATAGCATGCATATACACATTTTTATTCTGAACATAAGAACTGCAAATAGTAAAATAATACGTATTGAGCAGGATATCACAACTGTTAAGTTCATAGAACTCCAGCTTCCCTTTTTTCCCGTACCAACTAAATTGCTCGGCAGCTGTGTCACCCATCAAATGCTGCAGGGCTACAACAGTCTTCTACTTTGCGTGTCGGCCAAATTTGCAGAAAAAGGCTCTCTGGAAGGAGATGTTCAATGAATAGAAGGAGTATGAAACTTACATCTGAAAACTAGGAGTGTACAAACACTGCAGGATGGTTGAGCTAATACATGTATCACTTCACAAGAATAGAACAGTGGTAAAAGTTGCATTCTGATGGCCATTTCTTTGAAGTTTAACTGTAATCTGTAATTTTATGATAGTATAATGCCAAACCACAAAACTACAGACCTTTGAGATTTTTATCCCCATCATTATTAATGGCATACCTCGTCCTGAAACCACAATTTTTCATGCCATGCAAAAAAAAAAGAAAAAAGGAAAGAGAAAAAAAAGACTGCATGTAAACCCATGCACAAAATGTATGAATGAAACGATGGGACACTAAAAAAGCTTGTGTAAAGTGGACTTCCTGCAGTAGTTGCAGTTGCAGACTAGAGCCCGATTAAGAAAAGGAGCAGTTGCAACTGGATTCCAAAAATGTTCGAAAATCTAATCAATCCATGAAGAGGGCATCGTAGTTCTCTACTATTCTGAACACGTTACTCAAAATTATTTTTTTCCTACATGAAAACGACCCAGTGCAGAGGATGTTGGTAAATTCCAATCAACATTCCCAAAGGTTTAGCAATTCCACAGAAAACCTCTAACTCTGTCGAATAACTCGTGTGGAATCCTAAGCTTGCGGAAAATACGGGTGAAAATACACCTTGCATGAAAGAGATTAGGACGTGGCGACAGCAGACGTCTCACACCACAGAAGCACACCGATGCAATCTTTGCTGATGGCAAATTTTGATCCAGCTGCCCATTTGCTGTATGGAAAGCCCAGAATATTATTAAATCAGGTGGCACAGACATCTGGCATTCCTGCCACACCTGGCAGAACTTGGTGCATGGAGAGAACCTTTTTGTTCTACATTTTGAGGTCGAAGTACAAAGGACATGGCCCCTGCATGACTAAATATGAAAAAAAAAAGACAGATAAATTGCCAGCAAGGCCACAGAGATGTGCAAAAAAGCATATGTGGATCAGTTAGCCATATAGAAATGCCAAGCCCAATTTCAGAATATATCAGAGAACAAACATACCAGTTTCTCTCTTCTGTCAGCCGATGTTTTCAGTTCATTGTCAAAGAACAAAAATTCATCGAGGTCGTCGATTGCAATGTCAAGCACTGCAATTGGCAAGACACCCACTGACCACCCCCATGCACCTAAGCTTGCCGTACATTGTGATGCTTGAACGTTGCAAAATACCCTGCTGGAAAGAAATGTTATCGGGCTGTAAAACGCACAGTCGCGCACAGGAAAATACCAACTGCGACCTTGGACAACACTACACCACGGCAACACTCTAACACGACTTGGACAGACATAGAAAACCCGTGAATTTGAGTAGTTATGTTATACGAAGCAATCAAGCATTTTGATTGTTTCGAGACCGTGAAATCGGGAGCTCCAGAATTTGATCTTGCCATGAGGTCATGAACTTGATCTGACAGGGGCAAAAATGTTTAGTACGAACAAAAAGGACGCAAAAGGGAATAGTCAGCAGTACGCATGTCAACTTTCTCTACAATTGAAAAAGAAAGAAGTCTGTCCACGGAGACTGTTCTCCTGAAATAGGGCGATGGGTCTGTGTAATGAGGTCATACGAGAAGGGCGTTTTGAGGGAGGTAGTTCCGATACGGGATAAAACCAGAAAGTCCTTTTGAGCAAGGTCATTTGAAGAAGGGCAAAATGAGAAGGGAGAATTATTTTTATAAAGTGACGAATGTAGTGGTTGCTAGGTATCCAACAGAAAGGTTTTAGTTCGAGCTTTACAGGTCCTAGAGTTTACAATGCTTCTTATTTCAGGCAACAAGTGATTCCATTTGCTCACGCTGCGGAACAGAAATGAATATTTACCACAGTTGGTTCTTGTTGTTGGAAGATTGAATAGACCGACCGCTCCTGCCCTGCTATGACGTTTTACTTTAAG
Source organism: Ornithodoros turicata (assembly GCF_037126465.1). Taxonomy (NCBI): domain Eukaryota; kingdom Metazoa; phylum Arthropoda; class Arachnida; order Ixodida; family Argasidae; genus Ornithodoros; species Ornithodoros turicata. Next base: position 93,608 of record NW_026999339.1, on the reverse strand, counting down.
TTGATTGTTACTCAGCATTTCTGACACCAGAGAGCCGGTAATGTATGAGCGAGCAATGGTTAGTACATTACGTGAGGTTACTTGGTGCACATTTAGTATTCTAAGACTATTCAACACGGAAGTTACAGGAAACAGATATGGTAGTCTAAATATTATTTTTATGGCACGATTTTGCAAAACCTGTAAGGCACGAATATGTGTAAAGTAAGTAAGGCCTCAGACAGGAGCACAATACGGGAAGTGTGAATGAACAAAAGCAAATTGAGAAGTGCTGATCGGGGGAAATAGTGTCGTGTTCTAGCAAGTACGCTAATACGTGGGTGTAAGCGTCATTGCAACACAAATAATTTGTACATGTATCATGCTTAAAAACAAATCACCTCTGTCCTTTTTAGCGATTTCTATATTTTAATTAATATGGTGATTAAGAATAAACGAATCATTGAAATTTCAACATGAAAGAGTGCTTCCATCCGTCGTCCGTCACGCATCCCGCATTTTCAAATCGGACCGCCGTGGGAGGTCACTGGGATGTTCGAGGAGCTGACAATACGGTGTCCATGGGACGTCTTTTGCCCCGCTAGACCCGTTCCGCAGGATGTCGTGAGATCCCGCTTAAGACATCTGTGGTACCTCCTTCGGATCGATTTGTTCTGTCTGGGTAGTGTTTTGTGCTTTTCTGCAATAGTTTTTCTGTATTTTATGCAATCATTATAGTAGGAGAAAAGAATAGGTCTAGGAATAGGTTCAATAAATAATAGCTCTCCTCTCTAGAGCACAGCCGTACAAGTCCTTGAACCACGCAGCTACATGCCTCGGAGAGGAAGTGATGACGTCATGCCGTGGCTCTTGTCTCAGGTGGACCTTGTCCCTTGCAGTTGCGTTGGCCGTTAGTGGAAAAAACAGTGAAGCCTTGAGACAATGGGATAACGTCACGACCAATGAGCAAGACCCACAGAGGGCACAAGAATATACTTCTCTCTTAGCCTCTTGTAGGTACGGACGTGTTACTGGTGGACGGCGCGCGTTGATTCCGTCCATAGCAGTTGCGTTGCCCGTTAATAGAAAATTGTAGCCTCAGTGGGATTCAGTTTACGTCTCACAGGGTACGGATGTGTGGCTCGTCATTGGTGGGTGGTGTGCTTTGATTCTGGTGGATTTTGTGTCGAGCGAATTTACGATGAGGGAGTGCTGTGTACGTTGAAATACTTGGATGCTGGTGAGTATCTTTTTCACTGTGTTCAAGTGTCTCTCTGTGTGTGCTTTCCTTTGTTGCCCAGTGGTCGTTTGATTTTTCCTCGTGTGACAGGGCTCATTGAGCAATGTCCCGACATGCCCTGACCTGTTCTGTCTTATCATGCATGCTTTCCTTTGTTGACGCATCTAGCTCGGTATTTTTTCTTTTTTGGACAAGAATGATTAATGGTGATCATTCATCAATGTGGGAGAAGGCAAGATATCTCATGTGCAGCTAAAACTCGGAACGTTTTCCTGTGTCTGAGGAACAAGAGAGGAAACATGCAAACCGAAGTGGGCAGAGATGCACAACGTGGGCCTCTTAGGCAAGGCTTTGTTAGAACATCCATCCAGTTTTTGTTTCCATGGGAGGGAATCTGTGGATTCCTGCTCTTCTATTACCGAACGACCTGTGTGGCGACATGTTGCTCGGGGGACAGGACGTCCTGAGCCGACTTCACGGGAAACTCTGCCGACCATTTGTAGACCCAGACAACGTAGCCGGTGTCCGGATTCGAACCCGTATCACCTCCCAGACTCAGCGTGGAAGGCGATCATCTTCACCACTAAGCCACGCGAGCTGGTACATGGTAGTATAACCTTGTTGGTGTCTTTTATATTTTTGGAGAAGAGCACAAGAGATAAAAAAAGACAGGAAAAGAAAAAAGGAAAATCAGAAGAATGAATCTACAACAATTTAATTGAAATATCTTATTATTATTATTATGGTTTTCTCTTCGTCTTTGGTAATGACTTAGTTGCACATTGCACCACAGGGCCAATTTTGCATTAAGGAAAACTTGTGCTAGTGCCTAGCTATTCACGTTCATGATAAAATAATTTGTTTGAATGAAGAGTGTGGAAGAAGGGAAGATATCTAATCTGCAGATGAAACTCGGAACATTTCCCTGTGTCTGAGCAACAAGAAAGGAAACGTGCAAAACGAACTGGGCAGAGATTCACAACTTGGGCCTCTTAGGCAAGGTTCTGTTAGTACCTCCATCGAGTTTGTTTTGTTTCTGAGGGAGAGAATCTGTGAATTCCTGCTCCTCTATTCCCGAGCGATCTGTCTGCCGGTGGGGCAACATGTTGCTCTAGGTACAGCGCGTCCTGGGCCGACTTCACGGGGAACTGTGTCGACATTTATCTTCCAGCGTCTGAGGAAAACCCGGGGAAAACACCCAGACAACACAGCCAGTGCCGGGCTTCGAACCCCTGTCACCTCCCAGACTCAGCGTGGAAAGCGATCATCCTAACCACTAAGACACGCGAGCTGGTATGTTGTAGTGTAACTTTGTTGGTATCTTTTATAATTTTGGAGAAGAGTACAATAGATAACACAGACAGGAAAAGCAGAGAATGGCAGAATGAACGCGAATCCTTCGTGCTACTTCACCAAGAGCGATAGCTGTCGTGTCCATTTGAAGAAAAGTTTTCTTTTGTTATTTTTTGAGAGTGGTGAGGTGGTGCTCGTCTTATTCCTCTCATGTTCTTTGCCGACGCGCTGAGACATTACAACGCGACACCGTGGCGCCCTCTGTGAGGCGCGCGTGGAAGCGCTTTACTGGAGGCTGCAGCTTCAGACACTCCTCGGCCAACTCCAGAATCTCCCCCATTTTATGCCTCCACTTTACAGCATTCGCTGTACTCATAAAACAGCCTTGAAGTTTCATGAAGGTGTAGCGAAGGGCGTGATTGAAATAAGTGGCGTGTTATCTGCAAATTTCGCCCCCTTCACCCCCTAAAGTGCGCAAGAGGCATTACTGTGGACACCCTCCAAAAACGTGTTTTCAGTCCAGTCCCAATCATCCTTTTGGGTGTTTAGAAGAGTTCGATAACTAACACCCTTTTACGTATGCACCTACACCCCATATCTGCCAACCTGACGAACTCAAAATTGGGGAGACTGCCCGCGACGTGGGGAGGGGAGGGGGACGTAACATGTAAGGTTCACGTGCAGTCAAGGTTAAAAGACAAAATAGATGCTCGGCTGACCGCGGTTATCGGCATACTGATACATATTCCTTTTTTATTGGTTTGTAAGAAATAATGAACTACAGAATTACTAAAATGAAGCGACAAACAATTACGCACACATGAGCTTGTCCTGTGGTCGTCTTGTCCTATATGACCTTCTCTCGAGAAGGCCCTCGTGCCGTTGCGCTGTCGCCCGATGACAGAGTTGTGTCTTCGGAAGTACAGTTGATGGGGATGTCGTTTGAGGAGAGTCTTCTACCGCAGCCTGATACCTGCCTTCTGTTTGGCGGGACTACTCCAAGTCCGGCAGTGTCGGAACGACTGGTTCCAATGTCGGAAGAAGTTGTTTCCGATTAATTCGCAACAGTTTGTTGTCTTCCGTGATGAGTTTATACGATCTTGGCACCACGGTGTCTTGTACATTTCCCTTGATGCTCCAGGCTCCATCTTGCTCAATTCGCACGTGCTGTCCATGCACCAGAGGTTTGAGTTGACTACCTCTCGATGGATCTTGTTGATGCTTCCTGACGTGTGCCTGAGTGGTTCTGCGGAAGTCAGGAAGTCGTCTACGCAGTCGTCGACCCATCAATAGCTCTGCTGGGGAGCTCCCATCTTCTTGTGGCGTCGTCCTGACCTTAGAAGTCGTAGGAAAAAGCTATCATTAGACTGGGCGCACTTCTTCAGTATTCGCTTGATAATTTGTACTTTTTCTCTGCGAGTCCGTGCGAGCAGCGACTTGTACGGATCTTTTGTCTTCTAAATGGACATTTTAACGATCTTCACTGCCGCTTCGGCGAGTCCATTGCTTTGCGGGTAGCCTGGGCTGGATGTAACATATCGAAAGCCATACTCCATTGAAAACCGTGCGAAATGGGAGCTGCTGCACTGCGAAAACTGCAGACCGTTGCCGCTTATCACAACTACGGGAACTCCATGTCGTGAAAATATGGATTTGCAGTGATTCACAATGGCTTCGCTGGACAAGGAATGTAGCTGGACTAACTCTGGGTACCGTGAGTAATAGTCAACTGCAATGAGACACCACGATCTCTGGCAATGGACAAGTCCATAGCTATTTTCTGCCAGGGCCTGTCTGGGAAGTCCGTTGTAATGGGGGGCAGCTTCCTGTTTATTTGTGACAGTTATTCACCGTTTGTGCAATGTCGTCGTTGATACTTGGCCACCAAACAGCATGTTTAGCTCGCGTGGTGCATTTTTCCAAACCAAAGTGGCCCGCGTATAAAAGCTGGAGAATCTGTTGTTCACAGGCCCTTCGAATGACAATTTGCGTTCCATGCATTAGCAGGCTATTGACTACTTCCAGTTGGTGCCGTGCTAGCCAAAAGGGTTTGAGGTCTTGTCCGAGATCCCGTCGAGTAGGCCACCCTTTCGTGAACTTGATAATATGCTGACACATCTCCTTCTTCTGTTCGTGCTGTATGTGAAGTAGACTTCTCGCTGTCGCTGGCAGGTGAGTTTCAACAGAGTGGACGAAACACTTAATATCCTTTGTAAGGTCTGTGGTGTCCGTTTTTCGGAGAGGTGTAGGGGACAGGGCGTCTGCCGCTAGAAGGTCTTTTCCTGGCACGTACGTTATTTCGTAGGCGCATCCCCATGCGCTGTAATCTCGACGTGATGTCATCAAGCTGTTTCGTTGAGAAGAGGCTATAGTAGTATAGAGTGGTCCTGAGGTAAAAGCAACCCTAGTAGACGTCGCGTTTATTGAGCCCTGGGCCGACTTCACTCGCGAATTTTTTCCAGCTCGCCGTGGGTGGCGCGTGGGCGGAGGGCTGTTCGTGCGCTTACGAGTGGGCAATAGCATCGAAGATATATCACGCAGTAAGAATCAAACCCAATGCATACAATATTTTTATTATTGCTAATCATCATATCATACACACAAGTTTTCAACAAACTGGAATTAAAATCTATATCACGGAACGTGACTTTTCATCAAAGAAGATATTCTTAATCAATGTGATAACAAGCAAAATTACAACATTTATTATAACAAGTCTGAGAGTGCTATACGTGACCACCATCATTGCAACACTAGCAATTTCCCACAGCCAACACTATCTTATAGTGGGTTTTTAATTTCAATTAAAATTACAAGTTCTGATAGATGTAAGTAACTAATCAAATTTCGAACACAACACAGACCCTGAAAGACCATGGGCACACAGAGGGATGACTCAAACAGAAGAGGAATTAAAACATTATATTTTCTGTATCAAAGGACATCACACTTAGTTAAAGAAGATATTCTTAATCATTACGATTACAATCAAAATTACAACTTTTGTTATAACAAGTCTGAGATTCCTATACGTGACCAATATCATTGCAACCCTGACATTAGTGGGTTTTTAATTTAAATTAAAATTACAAGTTCTGATAGATGTAAGTAATTAGTCTAATTTCGAACACAACAGAACCCGCGAAAGACAGAGGGCACACAGAGGGACGACACGAACACAAGTGGAATTAAAACATTATCTTTTCTACATCAAAGGACACTACATTTAGTTAAAACATTTAGTTAAAGAATATATTCTTAACCAAATACGATTACAATCAAAATTACAGGTTTTATTATAAAAAGTCTGAGATTCCTATACATGATCACCATTACTGCGACACTGTCAACTTCCCCCAACAAACATTATCATGTAGCGGAGACTTTCTTATTAAGTGCTGTAAAGAATTTCGAGCACAGCAGGGAAGCTAAGTTAAATATGTTTTGTTCCAACATGACACAACTTTTGATAGGGAAATAATAACAAGACAATACTCAACCAATCTATCAAAATGAGAAACATTACAAATTCAAGAAATTCAAACTGAGTAGTGCAGATGTAAGAAAATAATTAGATTCTGAAGAACAGAGGAAAACAACCAGTAGCCAGCGAAAACTAAGAACCAATCTTCAATCTACAAGAACCAATCTTCAATCTACAAGAACCAATCTTCAATCTACAAGAACCAATCTTCAATCTACAAGAACGAATCTTCAATCTACAAGAACCAATCTTCAATCTACAAGAACCAATCTTCAATCTACAAGAACCAATCAATATCAGAGCAAATAAGTCGGCTAAGTCTTTATTCACGTCACAAGTCGGCTAAGTTTGTACAGAGGTATTTGTGTATTTTTTTGTTGAACATATAGAGAAAGTCCAAATTATTCAATGACAGAAACAATACTCAATCAAAACAAATTTAATTACAGCCACTTTTTATGATAGCTTTGCGTCCGAAAGTTCTACACGCAGCAGACACAAACAAACAACACATCTGAAATGCAAATTAATGCAAAAGTTTTCCACACAGGAAATCAACACACACAACTCAGAAATACATAATAGATAGTTGAGGCTTTCCCCAGTGAGAGACTATTTTTATTAATACCAATCGAATGAACATCTGAAACGAAGTCAAATCAATAATTAATTCATGCAATCATTTTCTAAGCAAACAGTGTGAATACACCACAGAATCAGTATAGAAACGTGTCTTTTTCAGTTAACAAACAGCACCAACTAGTGGATTCGAACAATAAAGTGAGAGAGGGAAGCCGCCAACTACAAAAATTTCCCCACCACTCCTGTCGAGGTTACGTCGGCAGGGTAGACATATTCACACGAAGTGAGGGACTTGTACGTAGAGTCATTGAAAGCACACGTTTTTTCTTATACATCACATATTTTTACAGATCACTTTCCATAATTCTCATGGTGACACGGACGGGATATTAATAACATTCTAAACCCGAGAGCATAAGAAATTTTTAAACAATAAATTGAACACAGATATGCTTTAATTAAGTGTAGACGCACACTTGAGAACAGAATAAACAATTGCTCCACGTCGAAGAGATGGACGGATGTTGCACTCGTTACGATAAGTCGTAAGAGGATGTGATAAAAAACGGCTTCGATAAAGAAGAGCCTCGAAATGGTTCCATTATCGCTGCATTTCGATACGTCATAGACATGGTCGTATTCGGAGATTTGGTAGAAATTACAGAATTGAAGGTGCAAGAATTTGTATGCCGAATTTACAATAGTTATAAAAATATCTGCACATCAAGATCGGAAGAACCACTGGGATTGATGGTGGAGCTTTTGAGGTCGCCTAACGGAGAATTGAAGTACTCATCACCAGATGTAATTGTAATCATGGCAAAGGACATTGCATTCATCAAGAAAGCAGTAGGATCAAATTACATTATACAAGCGGCGTATATCGCGTGATTCATTATGGATTTGTTGAAATTACATCTAACTGTTGATGTGGAAAGTACTAAAAAGTAAAAAATCTTATCACGTGATACGTTCACTACCACGGCTATGCAATTAATTTCATCTAACAGTTCTTGCAATGATGTTAAATGAGCAGAAGTTTAATATTGTTGTACAAGGTCTGATGTATCGCCACTTACTAAAACTCAATGACCTCATCAACTGTAGTGGGCCACCAGACGATTTTCACCTAATACTCTCCTAAAATTTCACCTAATTTAAAAAAAATTATTGTTTTTCAGAATCACATTATTTTCTTACATTTGCGCTAGTGAGTAAATTTACGAAATTTGTAATGTTTCTCGTTGTGTTTGAGTATTGTTTCGCTGACTTTACCATAATATTTCTCGCTTGCTTAGAAAATGTTTGTCTAAAATCGGTTTGCTCTGATATTGATGACTGTTCTTAGTTTTTGCTGGCTACTGGTTGTTTTCCTCTGTTCCTCAGAATATAATTATTTTCTTACATTTGTGCTAGTCAGTTTGAATTTCTTAAATTTGTAATGTTTCTCGTTTTGATAGATTGGATGAGTATTGTTTCGCTATTATTTCCCTACATGTAACTATTGTTTGCGTGTTGGAAGAGGCGCAGGGAAAACCAGTTCCATCTTAAATTGTTGACTGTTCTGTATTAGTGCTGGCCGTGTCGTGTTGTTTCTGAATGGAATTATTTCCTTAAGTCTGCGCTTGTTATCTAATAAGAAATTAATTAATTAAAAGTTGTGTCATGTTGAAACCAAACACATGCAACTTAAAGTAGCACAGAAGTCATTTTTAACACCCAGTTTTCTTCCTATAAAACTGTTAAGTAGGCCAGTAAAATGCACCATGCGAAGTAATTTACACTACAGAGTCATAATTATCGCAGAAATTGAAGTTAAAATACGCCGCAAAAAGCGACCGTGCGCAGCGGTGGTAAAGAGCAGTACCAGCCTGTGATCTGCCTGGAACCTCGCGCTGACGCTATAAGGAGAACGCTCGCTCATTGGCCTAGAGAAATGTTGTCTGCTACTCCGCTGTCGTCTGCTACTCGGCTGTTCGGGGTTCTGATAAAGCTTTTCTCCTTGCTCGGTAATGCTTCGCCCGCTCCTTCTATCCCCAATGGGTGGTTTGCAACTTCCTGTCAAAATGACGTTCGGGAAGTTGCAATGTCACGTGGATTTACGCTTCCGGTCCGAACTTCTGCTGGAGCCGTATAGTGTCAGCATGTTTTCGACGTAAAAGTAAGCGGATGTTCAGCGCTTAACTGCAATAATTCTGCGGAAAAAGGACATAAAACGTATCGCGTACCATTGGATCCTGCGCCTTTGGAGGAATGTTATCAGCGTCAACGAAAATTGAACTAAAGGGTGTAGGCACTTGTCACCAAATGTCGTGCTGTGTTCTTATCATGTTGAATTGTGCGTAGCTGTGATAACATTATCAACTCCCCCATAAAGTGAAAATAATATAACTAAAGTCATAGCTTCGTCCCAAACTAAAAGGAAACGACTACACGCGTATTTTCCTCAGAGTGCAGAGGATTGCTGCGTAAAATACTGCCTGTACATTTTGTTGTGTCATATCTGAAATGTTGATTGTTATCTCTGTTACCTGAAGCGTCCAATTGACCGCGTTGTAACAGAACATTTCGCCCAGCAAAAGATCGATTTCAAAGCGCACGCCAAACGAAACCGAAACATGCACGATCTGTCGCGAAATCTTATCTTTGTCAGAAGAAAAGTACGTGCGAAGCAGTTCTCAAAGTACCTTACTTCTTTGGGGGCAGGCCTTCCCAGGCGAACCCATCTTGGTTGTCGTTTAAGCCAGAGTTTATAATGTTTCGCTTTACTCCAATTGAGCGAAATTTCGGACCGGAAGCTCGAAAACCCAGCATGCGTAGCGGCACCTCTCAACTTGAAAACCACCCATTCTCCGGGAAAACTGGCAAAACAGGTTTACGGCGGCAAAGAGACAAGGCGCTGACCCCCACTGACCGGCAAACCAGAACGAGTCTCCTTATGCCGTCATCGGTGACGTGCCAACATCCTCGTTATAGCTGGAGTGGCGAGTTAAGGGTGAAGGCGCGGAGCTGTGTTTATGTGAGTTTTTTTCTGGGAAACAAATTGCACACATCAAAACCTTTCGCGCTTCTCGGTATAATGACACACACACTTTCATCAGATGTTATAATCTGAAATTTTTTTGGATGGCCCTCTGTACTCCTTTAATAGCCTGCCTGTTCTGCTCGAAATTCTTTACAGCACTTAATAAGAAAGCCTCCGCTACATGATAATGTTGGTGGGTGAGGTTGGCAGCGTCGCAATAATGATGATCACGTATAGGAATCTCAGACTTTTTATAATAAAACCTGTAATTTTGATTGTAATCGTATTTGATTAAGAATATCTTATTTAAATAAATGTGGTGTCCTTTGATATAGAAAAGATAATGTTTTAATTCCCCTTGTGTTTGTGGCGTCCCTCTGTGCGCCCATGGTCTTTCAGGGTCTCTGTTGTGTTCGAAATTTGATTAATTACTTACATCTATTAGAACTTGTAATTTTATTTGAAATTAAAAACCCATTATAAGATAGTGTTGGCTGTGGGAAATTGCTAGTGTCACAATGATGGTGGTCACGTATAGCAATCTCAGACTTGTTATAATAAATGTTGCAATTCTACTTGTTATCATATTGATTAAGAATATCTTCTTTGATTAAAAGTCGCATCCTGTGATATAGATTTTAATTTCAGTTCGTTGAAAACTTGTGTGTATGATACGATGATTAGCAATAATAAAAATATTGTATGCATTGGGTTTGATTCTTACTGTGTGATATATCTTCAATGCTATTGCATCATACCGGTAATGAGTAAGTATATTCTTTATTATATGCATTGTATTGTCTTGTGTTTCTTCTGTTTCAGGTTTTGGACGTTTTTTGGCTAGGTTTTTCCCCTTCACACAGTAGCATTACACATCTGGCATTAATAAATATATTTCCACTTGTACTTTTGTGTGTGACTGTCCTTTGCATGTCTATACTTGCATATAAACTGCCCACGCACCACCCACCGCGCGACAAAAAATATCGCGAAAGATGTCGGCCCAGGCAGAAAAATGTGCGACGGTAGGCGCAGTGGCAGCCCTCCGCCCACGCGCCACCCACCGCGCCCTGGAAAAAAGTCGCGAGTGAAGTCGGCCCAGGGATCAATAAACGTGTACTAGGGTTGTTTTTCCCTCGGGACCACTCTATGCTACTCAGGCAAACCAGGGAGTTGTGGTCGGTCTCGAGAAGGAACTTTTTCCCGATGAGGTAGTAGTCTCGGCATATCTCACTCGCCCAGGGCAGTGCGAAACCCTCCTTTTCTGTTTGAGCATAGCGACGCTCGACGTCAGTGACAATTCTGGAGGCATAGGCGATGACTTGGTACTTCCCATCGTCCTGTTTTTGCCGCAGGACAGCTCCGAGGCCGAAGGAGGATGCGTCCGCTGTGACGACCGTCTCTTTGGCTGGGTCGTAGATGCCGAGGACAGGGCTTGTAGAGAGGATTTGTTTCCATTTCAGAAACGCCTCCTGTTGTGGTGTGCCCCACACACATTCCTGCTTGGAGCATGACATACACGACAGTAGCTGTAGAAGTTCTGCCAGTTTGGTTACAAAGCGTGTAAGGGACGTTGCCATCCCAAGTGACCGTCTGAGGCACGTCTTGTCCATACGGGAGGTATTTTAAGGATGGCTTTCACCTTTTCCTCGTCAGGACGAATGCTGAACCGTCGACGACATGGCCTAGAACGGTCACTTGTGAAACACTGAAGATGCATTTTTCTTTGTTTTGCGACATCCCTGCTTCTTGGATACGTGTCATTACAGCTACCAAGTGATTATCATGTTCGATTTCATTTGTTCCCCAAATGAGTATGTCATCCATGTGACACAAAACTCCGTGGAGGTCCTTCAGCAGTGTTGCCACTCGTTTTTGAAAGTGTTCTGGCGCGGACGATGTCCCGAATGGAAGTTTGTTGAAGGAATATCGCCCAAACGGAGTTATGAATGTCGTCAAGTGTGGCTTTCTTCGCTCAGCGGTATCTGCCAAAAACCCGAGTTTGCGTCGAGTTTACTGAAGACCTTTGCATGTTTTAGCAATGCGAGTGAGTGTTCGACAGAAGGGATAGGATGAAACTCACACAATGCGTAGCGGTTGAGTTGCATGAAGAAGAAGGAGAAGAAGAAGAAGATGATGATAGGAGAAAAAATGGAGATGTGAGCCCGCTCACTGCGGGACAAGTTACTCCAGAATGAAATCAATGGAAAGTCTAATGTCAACTTTAAACATTAACGATATTCGTTAACAGCCTTAGTTGCTCATGCCCCAGTAAACCTCAATCCAATCCGATATTCGTTAACAAGGACTGTGACCACCTGGATGCCCCTCTATGACCTGCAACTCCTAGAACTGCAGTAGTTCTCTCTGAGGCAAATTGGGTCTGCTGGGAAGTGCCCCTTCTTCTTGCATTTGGAGCATATCTTGTCTGTTGCTGGGTACTCCTGTCTTGCATGCCTGTCACGGCCGCACCACCGGCAGGGTTTCTGGGAAGTAGTCTTTGAAGAAGGACGGGTTGTGCCTGCGTGACTCTTCCTGGTTGCCGGTTTATTTGAGCCGAACTCTTGTGAGACTTTCTTTGTCGTTAGTCGGTGGACTGTAGCGTCGTTGCCTTTATGAACTTCAGCCTGCTGCAGCCGGACAGTTTCTCGCTGGCGAGCCACTGTGACAGCCTTTCGTAGAGTAAGTTCGCAGTCGAGCTGTAGTTGTTCCAAAACTTTCTTGTCTCGCAGGCCTATAACCAGTCTGTCGCAGATCAGGTCTTCGCGCAGGCCCCATAGTTGCATAAGTCTACCATTGAGTGCAGGACAGTCACGGACACCTCCATAGATTCGCCATCCTGCTGTACTCTCACGTTGAAGTTTGCACGCTCAAAGATGATATTGCGGCGCGGAACGAAATAGCCATCGAACGCTTCTAGCACATTGCCGAACTTCCGTGCGTCTTCGGGGCTAAGCTTTAGCGTGGCGTATATGTCCTCCTCTTGCTCACCCATAATGTAGATCAGTGCCTCTACTTGGCTTAACTCAGCCTTGTCGATGAGGCCACCCTGCTGGAAATAGTGCAATTCAAGTCCAATTCAAAATAGCCCAGAAATCTCATTTGGTTTATGTGGATATCGAATTCACAATTCTCATTGAAAGTTACCAAGATTTCCCACTCCGAATCCACAGTTTTGGACTAATACCATGTTGAAAACAACGAGAATTTAGTGGGTGTCAATGAAAAATCACTGTAAATGCCAATGGGAACGAAGTGGAACCACGCTCAATCACTCCCATTGGAGGCCAGTCTAGTTTCCCATTGCCCCATGTGCCGCAGCAGGGATTTCCCCATTAAAGTCACCTTCGAATTCTCATTGTCATGCACCTTTTGAATGTGCAGTAACATTCGATTCTGCTGCATCAAATGAGCTGAAATCATGTTTTTGCTGTAACAAGTAATTATATTCCATGCCGTTTCTTTGCGAACATTTATTCTTACATATATAACAATACAGTAGATGCGAAAATATTACAAGTGGCCGAAAGGTGAAAGTTATTTCAGATGTTTTGTATCAGTGTGAATATTTACCAAGAAGTTGAACAACAACAACTTTATATCCAGATGATGGATGGGGAGTTTCATCGCAGGGGGCGATACTCTACCTCATTGCTGGTGGTGATGCGGGGAATGAAATAATGAGCCCCTTCACAGTATGGATCGAAATCCCATGGTGTCCAGAAAGGTGAAAAGAGCTTTGAGGGCAGAGCGTTGGTGGGCTAGATGTGGCCAGGGACCAAGCAATTTTGTGAGAGAGAGGGGGCGAGAGTCCAGCTCGTTAAGGAATCCAGAGAGTACGGTTCGGGAAGGTTGATAGTGTGGGCAATGGAGAAGAATGTGCTCTAGATCTTCTATAGCACCGCGGTGACTGCATTGGGGAGAGTCAACTTGCCTCAAGTGGTAACGCCAGTGCGCTGTAAAAGCCACATCGAGGCGCATTCGATTAACTAATGCGGCATATCTTGACGAGAGGTGTGTCGAGGCATGCGGAAAGCAAGCGCTGGATCAACTCTGCTCAGCATGGTTGGGGGCAGAATGTCAGCGGTCCTTTGGCGAGAAGCCAGAGGAGTCACGAGGCGTCGAAGGACGGAACGACGATCTCCTCTCAACAGCGCAATACGCGTCCGTCTCCGAGACGAGAGAGCTGCTTCTGCGGAGCGATCGGCCTGTTCGTTCCCTGCGACACCGCAATGGGCTGGAACCCACTGGACAACCAGCCTGTGGCCTGCTCCGTAGACAAGGTTGTAAGCCCTTAACACATCCAACATCAGAGAGTGTATTGGCATCAAATGGAAGGCCGGCCACAGGGGCAGGCTTCCTGCAGCATCTCAAATAGACTCGAACAACAATCTGAATACCAACTCTCGCCCAGCGACTAAGGCTGTTCAGAGATTGCTATACGTGTCCGTTCACCATGCAACAGTCCATGACACTGGAAAGCTGCAAGTGGGAGAACAACACGAGGATGTGGACACCTCATAGGTTAACATGGAACTTGCCATTGTCCACCCTGAAGAGGATGTCAGAGGTCATCCAGCGACGGTGAAACTCAACTGCTCCAAGCACCGCACGCTCCCTGCAAAGAACTTTGCGAATACCGGCGTTAACTAGCCGAATCACCTCCTGCACACTGCGGCTCTCCTGCGCGTGCACTCGTCGACAGCGTGAAATCCACACTTGGTAGTTGATTTCGACCACCAAGAGAACAAAATGCCGCCTATCCCGCTGCGAGACAGGGAGGGGGTACAGACCACGAACTGTGCTCCACTCAACATCCGTCAGGCTATAGAGGCCTGCTACACGATGCCACAGGGCACCCGGCAACAAACATAAACTGAAAGCATGTTCTGCTGACTCCCTGTACTCGCAGAAGGGACGCCGGGCGGACCGCAGATCGCTGCCCACAATCCGGCACCCGCGGGCGACGATTCCAGCGCCCTCCGGCGTACATTGACCTTCAGAGTAGCGCTTGGAGACCATCCTTGGGCCACGTCACCCAAGAGGAAGATATTTCACCTGTTTCACGGCACACCTATCAGAGTGCACTGCAATCGTCGCGCGCGGGCGCCGAATTATGGGGAGCGCTCTGTGGTGCGCGCGGCTTCTGAAACCAATTTTTAAACCTGGGAAAAAACAAAACCACAAGCCATAGCAACCTCGAACCACTTCAGTTGCGTCATTTTCGACATGTACTACAACTTCCTCATTGACATCTGAGAGCTAAAACCGATAATTAAAAAGTTAGAAAATTAATTGCCGCTAATTAATTGACAAGGGGCGATGAAAAAAATATTTTTGGATAGACCACACAACTACCAAGCACGTACAGTTGGTTCCATTTGTGTAGAGCACTCCGTTTTTTCTTTAGCCCCTGGCCCTTTTTCGGTGGGACACCTTGTACATGGAAGCACCTATGATACTTCAGGTACTAAAATTGCAGTCCGTTTTGGAAGTGTGGTAATGAAAGCCTCATGTGCTGTCGCTCCCATGGCTTCTCTGCTCCTTGATCTGCTGCCTCTCGTCTGCCTGTGGTGCATGACGAAGCCAAGACATGGCTGCGTTCTCCACGTCTTTCATAGTACCCTCATTGGTAGCACCGGTGGTATTCTCTGCCAGGCAAGCTGTTTTCGATGGGGAGAAACAGAAGGTATCTTTTAGGACAAGGGCTGGGACATATGAAAAAAGCGATGGTGCTGAGAATCTAGCAATAGGGTCATTGGCAGCCATTATGAATTTCTCCTCCCCACGGTCTTCGAACTTATATAAATGAGTAGTGAGCAGGTTAGGCAGTTTGCTGCAGCTTTACAGGGCAGTTTCTGGTGAACACAAAGCACGGGCCATGAAGAGAGCTGCAGACAGGAACAGCAGGCTATTCGCTACATCATTTCTGAGCCTATTAGTTCCAAGAAAGTGCAAAAGCATGAAATCCGTGTTCTGAAAAAGCTGAAATCCAGAAAACTATATCAAATTACAGTACATCACCATCGATCCCTATGGGCTCAATGATTAAACTCCGCAAAAGCTTGTTAAACATATAGAAAGTGATAAAATAATGCAATGCATAATGGACTAAATTACCAGGTCACCACCAGAACATTACACTGGCATGTACTTTGGTCACAGTCATAAGCCTGGGTTGCTGCTACGTGCCATTTACACACGATGAAATTTGTAAGCAGTTTGGCAGCACGGAAATGCTCTATTTCCTGAAGACATGAAATACTTCCATTTCATGCGGACTGCATGCAATTTGACATCGGATTATTGTTTGGTATGCTCTCTGTCCAGACCAACTGATACGTGCAAGTAGGTCATTATTATTGCCAAACCATAAACCAAATGTTTCAAGAAGTACTGGTTTTTGCTGTTGCCGCGCAAAATTGCAGAATTGAGGCAGAATCCTGCCTTTTCTCAGCAATTCCGAGTTTTTTTAGTTGGCTAATCACTCATATATTCACTGCATGTTATACTTCACGTTTATGCCCTTGATAACGAACAGCCCCGGCATTACTAACTCATTGTAGGAGGCTGGCTGATGTCCAATGTTGAAAAACAATATTCCAGCTGGTCGAGGAGAAATCCATCGATCCGGCAGAACACAAAATGAAAGAAAGCCTCAGTGGAGAGCCGCTGATATTTCGAATAGAGACTGTAGCTTTTGAGAGCCGGCTCGGTGGCTCTACACTGAGGCTGCCTCTCATTTAATGTTCGAGTAGGGTATCCAAACTTATTATGAAAGTAAATGCAGGAAGGAAGCTATGTTCAAATTTTTCAGCAAAAAGCCCGCACCCCGACAAAAAACCGAACTTCTCGATCCTTCAGGAAATTTCACATCTCTTTCTTGGCCCTGTTTGAAATGCCGACAAGACGGATTTTCCTTAACTTGCCTTCAGTCACTTAACATGATATGTCTCCGTCACCTCTTCCTCGAAATTATAAGGTTATCAGCCATAGGCTTGCTACGTAGATTGCAGATTTGCGCGTAACATGCGTGCACATGCTTGCTGATCACGTTCCCCGAGACGAACTACACTGGAGTAGGACGATAGTGCTTAATTCATACGGGCAGCCCCTCTCCAAGACCGGTTGGCCTAGTTGTTTCCGCAGACAACTTGTCCCCAAAAGCATGCTAAGGAAACAACCTAAATCCATCATCCCAGGACATGTTTACTTTTGAGCTACTTACAGCACAGAACTTTCCAAACTCTCAAGTCGCAGAATCGTCTCTTTTTCTTTGCACCGTACAGGCTGAACTCTCTGGCGACACAGGGGTCTAACAACCGTGACAGGACTCTAAATGTCTTCTCTCGGGTGCTGCTTCCACCAACAGATTTCATGAATGCTACCTGTGACATAAGAGAAGAGCAGTGGAAATGTCATAAGGCTTTGAGAAGTATAGGACGGCAGAAAATAACTCTTTCGCTTATATAAAACAAAATCTGTACCAGTCTGTCCCTTTTGTCCGCACTTTGTTCGAGCTCTCTTTCAAACGTCAAGAAGCCTGCTAATGACTTGAATGGCTCTTCAATTAGAGCATGGTCAGCTGTTGTCGTAGGTCCACGGCTCTCCAAGATAAGTTGTAGCTGCTCACTGTGAGACTGTTGTGTAAGCTTTATCATGTGGAGAAGCCTGATCACCTCCTTCTCGAACCCTGCCAAGGAAATGCATCCAGGGGATGAGGAATGTGAAAGGTAATATTGTCTGCATCGTCGCCTCTTACCGGACCTAGGACCGTCATCATTTGGGACAGCTCCCTGCCTCAGCCTTCCATGTAGGTTGCCACCTTAAATTGCAATGTTGCACGTTAAAGAAATCTAGAGCATTCCGTTGAGAGACATAATCCGGAACACACCACCACCAACAGCTGAGTTAATGCACTTTTGCCATTTGGCTGTTTTAGACTCCTACAGGGTGCTTCAACCAAGTGCCTCTAAAGAATAGGAGAATAGTCGAATCCGCCTCAAATCTTGCATTCTGGTAGTCATTTGTCTGGATGCATACAGTAAAACACAGAGACTAGGGAACACGAAGGGACAAACACAACACGAATGCATCATCTTCATCAGTTTGCTTGCTTCCTAGCCATTTTTAAATTTGTCTGGAGTTTGTGGGAAACCCCTTCTCCGAGAAGGAACAGGACTAGCCCACTCCCGGAGAGGGCCCTGTCCGTTCAGCCGCAGGGGATGCACAGCAGAGACAAGGGAATACCCTTAAGCCATTTATTACCCAAACGGCTTGTCGAAGTAGAACCCGAAACAGCGCTCCGAACAACCCAACAGCCAGAAGCCTCCCAAACAAGCCAAAAGCCCCTCGTGACGCAAGGACGCGTCCTTTTAACCCAGCACTCAGCGCCACCTGGCCCATAAAGGAGGACGAAGGAGGGCCCACATCTTTCACTGGGACTTATTGTCCCATTGTACCTCTGCCTATCTCGCTGAGTGGCTACCATTTTTCGTTCGTGCACTTTGTGCTGCTGGAATCACAACGTGCGTACCACCAATGACTACAATTATAACGATTTGTGGCTTCTGACCATGTCGTGCTACCCACCAATGCAATATCGAAAGGTATCAGAATTCGTCGTGCATAGCTTGAGCTATCTCAAATCTCAATAGAATACCACTCTTCACCATCTCAAGGAACGCAGACTTAAATGGTGCTAACACTCTCATTTCGTGAGCATGGCTTCCAAGATGGCTTACCCATGCTAATTATTATCATAAAGGCATTCCTTACTGCATATGCAACAATTTGCAATGTGTATTTCTTATCTAAATTTGTACTTGCATTTATACTTTATTCACCAATTTAGTGTCACATATACTGTTGATAGTAAGTCAAACCTTCTGGTCACAGCATACTACAACAGGGGAACATACCACTGATAGTCATGCCTGCATGCTCGCGGTGCAGTGCTTGACTTGGTGTATGCAGATGCGGAGTTGACAGGGACATCAGGGGAGCACTGGTGGAACACACGTCTGACGATGATGCCTGACAGTGAAGTGATGTGCCTCTGACAGACACAGAGCCCCACTGGCGCTGTTCTTGTAGATGATTTGGTAGGTATGTGTTCGGAGACAGCATGCGTCTAGAGGCACTTGGAACTTGACCCACTGCAGTGTGGGAAAGGTAAGTGGCTGCAAACAGGGGTCAAAGCAGCAGGGCCCTCTCAACAATCATGCAACATTCAGACATTTCATGAATTCTAGTCGCATGCGTACAAATGGCATTACCAGCTTCAATGCAGTTCAAGTAAAAACAATTCTTTCTCAATTATATAAACTAGAGGCAGTCAGTGCGAGCACTTCAGGAGCTACAAAACGAACTGCTCACATTCAATATACGGTGTGTACAACGTTAAGCTTTCCCGAGCGCTTCATAAACACAGCGATAAAATAAAACCCGATGCCATCTTTACGCTACTTGACTAAGAAACATGTGGCACTAATTATGTAGCAGCAGTTTCTTACTCAAGTAGAAGACAAATAGTGGCTAGTTTTCTTTTGTACGCCTATTCATGAAGCGCTCGTGAACGCTTCATGTTCACTGTTCACCCCGTATAATTCGCTTGCTGGAAACAGAAAAATTATGGGTCATAAATACAGTGTTCTTTTTTTTTCTATGGAGACAAATCGCTTCACAAAGGGAGCGAAAAAAAAAATCTGCAGTTGTAGGCAGGTGCTACGCTCTCCCGTGCTCTGAGACCCTCATTCTCCCTTGTCTCCACCTTTCTCTCTCTCAGACAGATTCTATGTTTAAGGGAAAATACACAGTACTGAACCGGTTTGAAACCGAGGTGTTTAAAAAAGCAGAAAAATTAATAAACAAATAAATAAATTAATAAAACAGTTTGAACGCTCCTACTAAACTGTGAGAGCACAACCCCAACTTAGGTGTTACTGTGAGACCCCGGGCCGAACCAAGCACGTAACATTTCCAATTCAAGCCTCTGCTAATAGTAAAACATAATGTGAAATTAGGAATTAATGCAGACCCCACTAGTTCCGGTAATGAATTTCAAGTATAAGTAAGTAAAAGGCACAGGGAAGTCGTGTAAATTACAGAGTTGCAACATATGACACTTCGGGGTTGCTTTCGGCGAAAGGAAGAACCCGAAATTTTTGTGCACACCACGGAACTTGCCATGCTGAAGGTCGCTGAATGCTCGTTTGACTGTACTTCTTCTCCTCACGCTATTTTTTTATGTTTAATTTTTGTTCCTTTTTGGTTTGAAGCCAGATCAAAGGCATGATAGCACACTGTTCACCCGAGATTACATCTGTTACCACCCTTGATATTTCTTTCTTTTACGTTGTAATGTTTGTACAGTCGTATGGCGGTGCTCTTACTGGGACCGCCACAGGCACAAACACAATGGTGTTCACTAACCGGGCTGCTGCAAGCTGCTCATCTCAGGGGCTTCTTGTGATTCATATCCCAAAGCTCCTTGCATTTCGAAC
Source organism: Ornithodoros turicata (assembly GCF_037126465.1). Taxonomy (NCBI): domain Eukaryota; kingdom Metazoa; phylum Arthropoda; class Arachnida; order Ixodida; family Argasidae; genus Ornithodoros; species Ornithodoros turicata. The sequence goes on along the minus strand of NW_026999339.1, from coordinate 73,500 downwards.
GGAGTTACACCTGTGGAAACGTTGAGCAGCTCTGGCTTACGTATAATGCCTCAACCAAAGACAGTGATGGCAGGAGATTACTGCTGCAAACATGGTTCCAACTTACTGTGCATATGTCCTTCTTCATTATAGCCTTGCATCAAAAACGGATCATGCATTTCTATGTTCTGGAGTGCTGATTGCTGGACTCCTGGTAACAAATAATAGATTGAACATTATGTCAATGAAAAAAAAAAAGAATGAACTGGAGTGCATTACCTTACAGTACGTGACACTTGTGTACCCGAACAGCAATGCAAGCGGTGATTCATGATAACAGCAAAACAGAAAAAAAAGACAGTGATTCAGTAATCAGAAAATATCCTCTAACGAGAATAACAGCAAAAGTGCTCACGGACTAACCGTAACACATTTCAAGTCCCACGTAATCTCAGAAGCAGAAGTTATCTTAACTAGCACACTATCAATCCATTCTCACGCTGTAATGAAGACTCCGTGCGGCCCGTGGAAAATGACGAAGAGCCCTCTTGCCTGGTAGGCATTCCTTTGTCCACCTGTTGCTGCCCAACTGAAGCTGAAAAAGCAAGGATTGATACGTGTGGAGTGATGCAATTCGCAACCTCTTCAGCCACTGCCATCTTTCCAGTACGGTACCTAGGAGAATGGGAGCCGAGCTGGCCGGACCCGTTAGTAAAGCCTGGTTACTACAGTAAACTCTCAATAACTCAACCGCTTCAGTATACACCACTGTTTGCTTGAGTTAAGCAGTAATTTGAGTTATTGAATGCATTTTACAATGGAGTAGATATACAAAGAAATAATGGTAGGTTTGAGTTAAGCATAAATTTCAACTTAGAGGGAGTTCACTGTACCTCGTTACTCATACATAGTAGGCTATGCTGCATTGACATGAACTTGTGCAGAAAATGCTCATGCCTACTCTCACATTACTGATATCTTTGCTGCTGTGTGCACAGGGTGTAATACACAATAAAAGCAAACTCTCGAGTTACATATGCAGAAAGGTAGCTCACTTCTGAGTGGCGTTAGCGTTGCATACGTAAGTGGTGTAGGGGGTCTGGAGTACGCAGGCGGTGTCGGAGGTCTTGCATGCGAAGGTGGTGTAGGGGGCCTTGGGGGTAGGGGTGGTGGTGTAGGGGGCCTTGGACGACAATAGCCATCTGGGTCTTCTGCTTGGTCGGGATCAGACGATAGGTAGTGGCACTCTTCGTCATTTCTTTGGGTTCTACGCTTCTTTCTTTTTCCCCGCCCCAGCTCCTCATTGCCGCTGCACAGGTCTGAAGTCTCTTCCGCTGCAGCCAGTTTCGCCCTGGCTTCCTCATAAGTGGCTTCATGGTGGTGGAGGGAGTGCAAAAAATACAACTTGTCAGTGAAGCATTTGACACTGTACTGTTGTAATATTGCCATACCAAATGCACATAGCTTCACAAATCTGCAGGGAATCCATGATGGTTCTGGTTTTGCCCCAGATCTCGTGAGCTGCTACAGTCTTCTCGGATTTTTCTCGTTAGGCCACATGCAGATGCCGTCATTTTCCCAGTTTGAGTGCACAACTGCGACACTGTCATTATCTTCGGTAAATTTCCCAAGTACAAAGTTCTTCATACCTAAGAAAACACACTTATACAGTGAACCCTCGTTAATATGACCCCCGATAATCTGACATACGCGTTTTACGACCATACTCCTGGGGAACAATGCACTGAAACCTCTGCAAATCTCCTCCGTTAATATGACAATTCCGCATTATGACCAAAATTTTCGGGAACGACCATGGTCATAGTAACCAGGGTTCACTGTATACAACAGCAACATATTTGGTGCATTTCCACAAGCAGTTTTCACACACCCCTTATCGGCAATGGAGCAGTGGCATTATGGCAAACCGGTTTCCTGTTGGAAGCCTTACACATTTCTTCATCACTGCGTTCAGCGGCCAGAACCTCAACTGCGAAATTTTGCGAGCAGCATGAATTCCCAGCAGTGAAGATTTGCAAGTGTTACTGTACAGGTCACAAACATCTAGATATTTCCTCCCAATCACAACGAGACTTCCCGAAGCACAGCTGTACGCAAAGTTCTCAATAACCACAATTGATCCGCAAAAGAGCATGCAGGTGTTGTCCCGCTTGCGTGTGCGCAATGCGAATCTTCCTGTTAGTACAACTTTTTTGTACTGCGGTCCGGTGCAACCTGGTGGTAGCGGTCCAGCTCTGTGGGTCATTGAGCATTCAACTTCATTTCGTTCGTGCCTCAAGCTCGCCAGATGGTTGTTCCTTTGCTCCATGAGACGATTGTATAGCTGCTCCAGCGGTCTCTCTGGCTTCCGTATAGCTCCTTTTAGGCGCCTCATGAAGTTCTCAAAAGGAAATGCGGAGAACTCGTCTAGTGTACCATGAAGACGAACGTCGTCACAAAGGTGGATGAGGTTATGTACGTTATGGGATACGTTATAAGATCCATAGAGAGAGATAAACACCTCCACGAAATGACGAAGTAGCCTTTCGGCATAGTTCACATGAAGTCGGCACAACCTGGGGCTGCACAGGATGACTAGGGCACAATGGAGGACCATAAAATTGTCAAAGAAAGGGGCTGGTATCTTAGACAGCAGCACAACTGGACCAGTATATAGCACAAAAAGTCGAAATTCACTGGCCTTCCATTTGTCGAGCTCCGACAGGGTCCTTGGACGCCTCCCAAAATCGGAGCACAAGTATGGATCTACCTTGATGCAGGCTAGTGAAATTTCGTCTTTCACACTGCTCCCCAGACGAAACGATCTATCACCTCTGAACCAGAGGGTTAGGAGCTTATGCACTACACCGAGGCACACCAAGTGCATGTAGTCGAGAACGGTCTGCTTTATCGTGTCTATCGGGAGCTCAAGCATAACGGTGTCAGTCACATGGTGTTGTTCATACGTGTAGGCTCGAAAGGCAGCATCAGTCATGAGTGGAGCATCTAACTGGGGAAAGCACACACGGCCCTGCTCATACACGCCTTCAGTTGAACACTTTGTGCAGCTATAGTAAGCGTTGTGCGATTTCACACCAAGTACATACGACTTGGCAGGGGCATCACAAACAATCGCTGCTAGCCTCAGTGTGACATGTTTGCCGTTGATTTCGAGGCCACAGTCCAGGAGCTCTTTCATCTCTCTAACGAAGGGCTCAAGAAACGTGCTAGCACAGACATGCTTGGCCTTCCCATAGTAAACACCAATCGGAAATGGACGGTGTTTTTTGTCGCCCTGTTTATGTGGCAAAGAACTGGCCAAAATTGGTCTGTCGAGCTTTTCGTGAGAGGGAGCCCGTCGACGTCAACGTTCACAAACACCTCATCAGGAACACATCGTGCACCTTCGAACGCCGACAAAAGTCCGTTTGCTAATCCAAAATGGCAGTACTTTCCGTCTCCCATTGGCACTACATCAACAGCACACCGGGGGGTTTTAAGCAAGGTCCTTGCAGAAGCTGGGAGGTCAGCAAACTGGGGCTGGGCCCTCAGTAACTTCAAAAGGTTCGTGAGGTCAGTGTGCGAAACAGACGACCCAAGCGCCCATGCTCTAAGCCCATCCTCAAAAGAGGCGGGAGAAGACGCCCCGGCGGCAGCCGCTTCCTCCGGGCCAGAAGACCGTGATGCAGTCAAGTTCGCACATTCAATATCACGAACCTCATCCACATCACTGCTCCCGTGGTCGCCAACAATTGGATCTACCAACACGGGACGTGGCTCATGATCCGTAGGAGAGTTCACCAACATCGAAAGCGGATCGCTTGGCTGGCCCACAAACATCGAACGTCTTTCACTGCCGCCGTCACCATCGTTGCGACAGTCATCCGATTCTCCCCCATTCATCACGCAAAAGCTTCCCGCTACAGCTTGGCTCACATGACGATGAAGTGTTCGCCTTGATGTTCGCTTGCTGCGTCTCATGACTCACACACTTTGAGGAGTAGCTCACGATGTTCCTAAATCAAAGTTAAACGAAGAAAAACGCGCGTTGAGCATTGCAACGCTTTGCAGGCTTACAAACTACAACAGCAAGCTTCACTCTTGATTCCGGATAACGCACCAACAAAAGTATACTTACAATTCGTTGACATAACGCCGTTGTTGAGGGCAGCTACATCGACAAGGCCTCTGGGAGCACATGCGATCGCAAGAAGACCGTTGAAAATTGAACCCCAAGCGTGTAACACGGCAACGGTTAACCGCGGCATAAAAGAGTTCCCGCGGATGCGAGCAGCCTTTGACTTGTTCAGTACATTGCATCAAGTGTGGCGATTACTGATAATGTGGATGTGTATTTTTCAGTAGGTGTGAAGTGGACAATAAGGATTATTTCAAAATGTGGTTTCTGTGCACGTAATCGAAGGCATACTCATGAGATGGCGCAGTCAGCCGTATCGCCCTCCTCCTCTAATCGCCATGCGCCAGTTCCCCCTCCACTCGTACGAAGAGGTCTCTGACATGCTCCCATGGGGCCGTTTTTCGGACCTCGTTGCACGACGTAGCAAGTTTAAGTTCTGAAGGCATCCCCACGGATCCCTCAATCGAGCCAGCGACGTTGGGATCTGTTTGGGACGTCCCCAAAAGGATACGTGTTGTCGGGGATATTAGGGGACAACGGGGTGCTCCTCTCAGAGCTCTCAAGTCTCGTGGCGGGAGTCGCCTGGCGAGCGATATTCAAAGCGGTCATGGCTCATAGTATAGATATAGGTGAAGTTCTGAAATTCAACAATTCAGATGATATAAAAGTGGGAAAAATACTTGAAGCGCTCTATTACTTGCTCAAGCGCGCTCACTATCATCGTCATCCTCGTGTGGAACCCGTCCATTCGGAACCCAAACCGAAACCGGAACCCAATCAATTCGATTTTTATCTTCTCGATTCGATTTTAAAGCACGCGTGAAATCTGTGCTAAAAGAATTGAAGAAAGTTTTCACCTGGCAGGCGGATAATGTGCTAGTATAGAGACGGAAATAGAGGGATATAGCACGTCGTAGCGCGCTCATCAAGAAACCCAGGTTGGTACAAAAAAGTATTAAAAATTATAAGCACTCTGGAAATGCACCGAATTGCTCGCTGGAGCAAATATGGGGCCCTATAGAAAGATCAAGGAGAAAGGGTTAGGTGGAGTGGATCGGTACCGACGTTATCACAAGGTCACGCGCAGAGATGCCATCGAACAGCTGAAAAAAGAAGATGCTTACACCCTTCACAAGCCAGTGAAGAAAAAAATTCAAGCGGCGCTCTATCATCATAACTCAAGTGAAGAATTTATATCAGGCGGACCTTCTGGATTTGCGTAAATATCAGAAATTTAACAAGGGCTACAACTACATCTTAATGGTTATAGATATGCTATCGAAGTAGCTGTACATAGTCCCCATTCGCACAAAGCGCCCGCAAGATGTAAAGAAAACTTTCCAACGAGTTTTCCGTCATGGAATTCCGAAGAATCACCTCACCGATCGTGGAAGCGAATTTTGGGGTTCCCCCATTCGTCAGTATTTTCAGTCGCTACTAAATCACTATACAACACAAAGTGGAATGAAGGCAGCCTCCTGTGAACGCGTGCAAAGAACAATTAGAGAAAGAATAGACATTTCACTAGTACGGGGAAGTTTAATTATATCAACGCGCTGCCAAAGATAGTGGCCAACTACAACGACTCGGTACATTCCGTCACGGGCGAAAAGCCGAAAAACGTGAACGCCGGGAATGAAGGAGCTCTGTTCAACAGATTGAATCGTAAGATGACCCCGCGCGAGAGCAAGTATAAAGTACGGGACCACGTGAGGCTCGCGGAGATAAACTAACACTAGGTTAAACACGTAGTGATACCATCGCGCGTGCGCTCGGTGAAAGACAAACCGCTGCATCTCGCTTTTGGAATTGCCGACATCGATGGAGATCATGTGGAGGGCGGCAGAGTACGCATGGTCCCAACCGTGCTAGCGGTTCAGGAGGAAAGAGCCGTTATTATGCGAGTTCGTCGCGTGATACTGATCAATAACCATCTCATTTTGGAACCCCTATCGCTAATTATCGATACATTCAACGAGTTCTTCAGAGCGACGAACGATACAGAATCAAGGGTGGAATACAAAGACAACACTTACTCGCTCTCTCTCCCGGGGAATTCCAACTTGTCAATCGAGTTCCTGGACCTAATTCAGGTGAAGCACATTCATGTTGAAGGATCCCGAAAGTGCACGCATCACGTGTATTCCCATAGTGAAGACGTACTGCATTCACATAAACAATATAGAGATGGAAACTTGGCGCATTTCACTTCCACCAAATTACTACAAAACACCCGAAGCTCTCGTGAGCGCCCTCAGCGAGCGTCTGCAACCCGAGGCTTCCCTCGTGTATGATGCATGGGCGAGGAGGTGGTCGCTGAGCTTGCGAGAAAACGTGTCGCTGACATTATCCGATTACTTTGCGTACCTACTGGGTTTCGGCGCGAAAACCATATTTACCGAAAATGATACGGGCGTCAACAAAGTGACCATAGATCTTCTAACTGTATAATGATATACATGGATCTCGTCACGCCCTCCATAGTGGGAAACCGGCGTCATCCGATACTGAAATTAATTTCATTCGTTTACGGTATAACGAAAGAACAACTGAGTTTCAGCTTTCTTCTCGTTCAGTACTTTAAGTTAGTACAGCGCGAAATTTTCTCAATCACCGTCTCTATACGCGACAACACGGGTCACAAGCTACCACTACAAAATCGCGGTAGATCGACACTGACGCTGCACTTTAAGCATGTACACTAAAGCGGTACCAATCTACGGATTTGGTGGTCTGACGGTATACAGGTCGCACCTGTAGCAGAGGGGAGGCAATTTCGTTTCTCAGCCCGGGCGTTTCGCTATTCCACTCTTTAAACGCGTACATAAAAAAGACGGCTGTCGCCGTAGCTAAACGCGTGGCCAAAAATCTGTCGGAGGGAGACTCTTTTCGAACAGCGCTTAAAAGATCGGCGAAAGACACGGGCCAAGAAATTATCCGAGATCTCGGAGGGGCCGGACGAAGAAAGAGGAGAAAACCGGACGTCTTTGACAGCATAAATCACGCCGGTTGGGCGGCAACAATTTAGTTGTGAGATGGACACGATTAACGTCGTACACCCCAACACTACGGATAAGCCGGATAAGACAGAGTTTCCGGATAAGTCGGAAACACAATTATTTTCTGTGCCAGGAACGCAATGGCATATACTGAAGGGGGAATATGAGGTATTCTACCCGGTCGCTGACATATCCTCTGTCATAGAGTTCCAACTCTTGAATTTGGGGCATCACTATCTGGATTTGAACTCGGCGTACATTGTGACGAAAGTCTGCATTGTACGCGACGATGGGTCCCTACCGGAAACAAAACAGCACACGCATAAAGTGGAAATCATGAGTGCCGCCTTGTATATAAAGCAAATCACCGTGTCTCCCAGGTTAGGTTAGGTTAGGTTAGGATCTCTACACACTGGCCGGAAGTGAATGGCGTATTCGTTCGCTACCAGTTGGCAACCTGGATGCATGCCTGGAAGATTTATTTAGAGAGAAGATACCGTCTAAGGTGGTGGTTGCATTCGTGCCCACCCTAGCCTACCAGGGAGCATTCAATCGCGACTCGTACCGATTTGTGAACTGCGACATTGAGTCGGCGACGCTCACTGTGAAAGGGGACGCAGTGAATAGACATGTTCGACTTCAACAATAACTTGAACCACTGAAGCTAGTTCAACCTATTGGAGCAACTGTGCGAGAAGCACGTCTCCTACGAATACGACCACTACGTTGGAAACAAGTTCCTACTCTACTATGACCTGGATCCCGATCAATCCTCCGTCCACCTGTCACCAATTAGGTGTGGAAAGGTTCGTCTGCAAGTCAAGTTGCAACGTGCCTTGGCTGAACCTATGACCATATCGATACTGTCCGAGTGTGTGAGAATCATGTCCGTGGATAAGAACAGGAGCGTGACACTGGAATAGCGCGCGCGTGATGTTCGAGCAAGACATGGAGAGACTTTTAAAATACAACGATTGGACTTCGGCACTCTTCCGTGGTGTATACGCTCGAGACGATCGTCTGCCCGCGCTGAATAGACCGGAAATAATCGTGGCCAACACCGATCGGCGACAGCAAGCCGGGGAGCATTGGATTCTCTACACGAAAATGAAGGATAAACCGATCTACTTTGATCCCTGCGGATTGCCGCCCATCGAACCCGAGCTGAAACGTCTCGCCGTCGACGAATATAATGATGACTGTATTCAAAGCCTGTATTCTCCAATGTGTGGTGTGTATTGTTGTATCGTGGTGATGCGCATCACCCACGACTCGGAGGTGATGCACATCAGGACGCACCACAGTGAAGATTCCGCGAGGCAGTGCGTGGAAGCTTTGATGGAAATGCGGGACGAGATGATCGCCCTGAACGCCTGCCCCGCCGCAATGGTGCTGAATGATGAGCAACAGGCCCAGCACAGAGCCGCCACCCACTGTGCGTACTGTAAACGGGAGTTCGCGCAAGATCTACCCCGTGTCCGGATTCACGACTATTCCAAGCGTTGCACTACTGGCGAGACAAATTACATCGCGACGCTGTGCAACCCCTGTAACGTGGCGTGCACGACGAGAGAAAAACTGCCCATCATGGTGCATGGTGCACAATCTGGCCTATGATTTGGCCGGACTGCTGCGGGAATTTCACCTTCTCGCGTGGAAGTGAGCTCCCTTCATCATGGCCAGTTCCATGGGAAAAATTCGATTGTTCGAAAGTGGCACCTTACTATTCAGAGACACCATGCAGTACCTCAATCCGTCGCTGGTAGAGCTCGTGTAAACCGTCAAATCCATGGGGGGCGCAGAGGCGTTCCAATGCCTGAGGCAGGTATTTCGAGACGACTACGAAATTTTGCTTTATAAGGATGTATTCCCGTACAGCCACGTTAGCTCTTTCGCGGTGTACGACGAATTGGCTCTGCCATCAAAATCCGCCTTACAAAACGATCGCACGGGAGAGGATATAAGCGACGAAGACTATCAGTATGCGCTGCACGTTTTTGAACATTTTGCATGCTCGAATCTGAGGGATTATAATGCATTGTACCTGAAAACGGATGCCCTATTACATGCTGACGTAACGCAGCACTTCCGACGCGTGTGCTACGACGCGAGCAGATTGGAACTGCTTCATTCCGTTTCTCTGGCATCCTATTCGTGGCAATGCGCCCTAAATTACACGCTAGCAAAATTGGAACTGATCATCGATGAGGACATGTACAGAACAATCGAATCTGGTGTTAGAGGCGGGCTCTGTCAGGCGAGCAGGCGTCATTTGCTGGCTAACAACCCACTGTGCAATGGCTATGATCCCGATAAAGAGGAGGTGTACACATCATTAGCATAAAGGGGCGGAGCTACGGTCGACCAATCATCGATCAGTGGGCTTGGCGTAGACCAATCAACATGAAGGGGCGGAGCCAAGCCAGCTCATTAGCATAAAGGGGTGGAGCTACGATCGACCAATCAGTAGGCTTAGCATGGGCCAATCAACGTGAAGTAGGCGGAGCTAAAGGTGACCAATCAGATGGCTTGGAATTGGCTTGTGTTGAATTAGAACTGGATTTTGGCTTAGAATCGTATTAGAATAGGCTTCTATTGGATTATAAAAAGGATGTTCTTATACAGTCTGACGTCCTACTACTGCCATGCGCCAGACAGAATACTTCGAGCTGTGCAACAGGAGCCGGCGACTGCTTCTAATGCGACCAATGGTAATTGACAAATTTTAGATAATTAATCATATGGTAGCGCTTCACATTAAATGCCTGCCTGCCCGTATAAACCAGCTTAGAAGAAGTCATCGATGCAGCGCTCATAGCTTTTTAATACAAACTGTTCAGTTATTTTCTTTTGGAAATGTATATTGTAAATTACACTGTTCTGAACAATTCTACTCAACAAGTGAGACCGAACGTGCAATAAATACACATGTTGTTATCTTCTGCATATATTCGTGTGCTATTCTTTGATGAAACTATAGCTGTAGTCCTCCATGTGAGATATACTTTTTCAAAGTTGGTTTCCTTTGGGGATCTCAGATCAATTTGGACAATTTGGTATAATCATTTGCATTTAGTTTTCTAGCTAGTATGGGACCACTTGGTAAGCCTGAGCTTGCCAGTTATTTGTAATGGGAGGGCCAATTGGTTTTAAATTGTTTTAGCGCAATGGATGACAAGAACACAACTGGAATTAACCAATTGGTTTGAATGGGAAATTGGCCAATTGAACCAATTCCTTTTTGTTTTGAACTGGGTTGGAATGACCTACTCCAGTGGTTCTTAAATGTTTGTTATTTGAGGAAACCCGTGATTGTGCAAGCACAACCTTAAGGAAGCCATTATGCTCGTGTAACTGTATAGAAGCGGGTGAGCGAACTAGATGTCCTACAAGTAGCAAATTTTTTTATCATCTTGTCATCATCTTGTAGTAAAGTTGTTGTTTAACAATTTTTTTTCAAATTTAATTAAATAATTATTTAGAACTTATTTATTACTTATATTTACTATAATTAATACTTATTTATCACTTATATTTACTATATTTCATTTAATACTTGTTATTTAACATTTATTCAGTTGTTTCGTTATAATTAGGGCTCCTCGTTTTTTTTTGTTTTTGTATTTACCGAAAAGCGCCGAAAACCGTTCGCCGTGAACTTTTCCGCGTGTTCGGCGAGCAAATAAAATCGCATATCTGCAGAAAAACCGTCACGTGCGTCTTCCACAATTCCAAAAGTGTCTGGAATTCCACAGTTTTAGTGACAGTTATGTGCAAACTCATCAGCGAGAACCCGAGAATGCAAAAAGTGTGCCAGCGGATGCTCGTGGAGGTTCCCATTCGTTGCTCCTAACAAGTAGGAGTCTGCAAGGGACAGAAACCTGCTGGTGACTATGGACATTTCCCAAGGCTGCTTTTGGAAAAAGGTATGTGTATATTGACTTAATGTAGTCGTAAAGCCGCCTTGCACTAGATTATGTGCAGCCGTTTGGAGTTTATATGCGCAGTACGCTTTTTGGTCACTAAACCGGACTTCGTGTCACTAAATGTTCAACTAACGGTTTAACTAATGTTGCGGTTAATGTTTTGACACCTTTGCATTCGGTGGTGGTACGCAACCTTATTTTCCAATGGCGCGGAGCCACTGCTTCCTGCGTTCCTTGTCGCATGCACGGTATGGAAAAGACACGGAGTTTTTTACCGAATCGTTGTTACTATTGCAATTGGGGACATAACAACGGTCTGGCATAATTTATTCCCGTATTGCCAGAAATGTGTTCGTATTGCCAGAAATAGCAGGATAGCAGGATTAACAGGATGCCCAGCTAAGCATTATCGTCTGCGAGTAGGGAACATCCTCGGGAAGGATAATATGAAAACAAAATAACGCGTAAAAGGGTCCTATCTTTTCATTTAAGACGTCTTTTCTGCAAAACATATTGCACTTTTTGTCTACAGGCTCAAATTCACGACGTGAGGCAATCATTTCCGAGTTCCTGAACTCACAGAACGGCGACTCGCGGTAGCAGACGAGTAGGCCATTTGAAAAAGTTTCAGGGAGCAGCGCGCGCCCTGTCAGCGCGTGCAGGAAAATGCTGTGCAAAACGACAGCGATTTGCTATCCTCTCCGATCGTCGTCGTCGTCGTTGTATGTACCGTCGCTGTCGTTTTGCAGAGCATTTCCCGGCATGCCCTCCCAGGGCGCGCGCTGGTCCCTGGAACTTTTACAAATGGCCTATTCTGACTAAAAGTGTCCACGTAGCGAAGGAGGGAGAGGTGGCATTAAGCAGGCCTTCTGTATCTAGCATCATGGTGATAATCTTCTTCTTCCTGTCAAAAGAAGGCCGTGAGCCACTACAACCATTTAATGGACGGATATGATGCGCGTGTACGCCTCCGGTCGTCGTCGTCGTCGTCGTCGCTGTAGTATATTGCAGACACCAAGTTACATAGAGCTTCGAAAGATGGAAGAGCGGCTCAAAGAGAGCCATCTTTCAGATGTAACTGGCACTACATTCAAGTCACATAATGTCATTCATGTGCAACGGAATGAATTCGTGGAATACAGATAGGTATGGCACAGTGTCTTAAACAGTGATCCGAAGAGTAGAATACCTTACAGCCAGCGACGATCACTGCGTACGTGCACCATTCGTGAAGTGGAGTCACTAAGTAGTGGAGTGAATTTTGCTACGGAGCCTGCATAATCGATTTGAGTCATCCCAACGCCATGGTCATCAATGTTTATACAAGTGATCATCATCGTCGGTGATGACCGCTCGCTTATGTTCCCTGTGCCTTCTTTTTCTGGGAGTGTCAGCAGTCGGCAGGCAGCCTGTCTTCACTCCTGCAGCTCGCGATGCGCTTTACCAGGGAGCTCTTTCGCTTACCATGCGCATATCGCAGCATGAAGCTGCACCAGCAAACGGGAGCTCGCTGTTTTCTCCTCTGGCCGTTGCATTGTCCTTCGCCATCGTTCTTGAAGGAGCCGTCGGTGCTACCATTGACGACATCCTAGCTGCATTGCATTGGGACCTCTTACGCGACGCTGACGTTCGCTACGTAATGGCGCACACTTTAGTACGTCTATCCAAACTGAGTCCCACGCTGATTGTCGAGGGTGGCGTATTTGTTCAGAGGGACTTTGGAGTGAACCAAGTCTACAGGGACGATCTGGAGAAGTATTACGGTGCGGATGTCGTACTCACCAACTTCCTGGATCGCAAGTCTGCGTTAGCGACCATCAACGCTTGGACCTGTAGGATGACGTCAAGGGTAAGTTGATGGTTCCCTGTGAGGATCATCCATAGCTGAGAGTAACTGTCGTCATCAATGCGCAAGAGACAAAAACGCTGTGAACGCCGTTGCCTAGTGACTCAAACGAATATATTTGAATAGTCGCGCCCGGCACACCTTCTCGGTTGGTGTACTGCACGGTGCTCGGCCTGCTTTTGACCATCCCATGTTGCGCAAGTCAGGTGCATAACGAAGCAGTATTACAGAAAAAAAAATGCAGCTTTTTTTTTGTCACAACATTGCAAAACATTGTAACAAAGACCGGGCAGGTTGGTACATATTGCTGACAGCAATTTGTTAGAACTCACTGAGCTCTTGTTGTGTGTCATTTTTTTTTTTCTCTTTCTGGTTCGGTTCTCGTTAATATGCACCAGTTCGCCGTCGCCATTTTTCCTTTTCAGGGCATTTTTGTGAATTGAATTTTGCAGAGCTCAGAGAATGCTCGGCAAAAATATTTTGTACGGTCGCTCCTCATTGCAGGCTGAGCGCTTTCTTAAAGGGCTATCGCATCCGGGAACGTACGTATGGGACTAATACCGCAATGTTCGTCATCACTTCATGGTCAATTTGGCCAAGTTCCTCTTCCAAAAAAACAGCTTACATATTAAATAAACTAGTTTTAAAGATCCGGACTCCCTCTGCAGCTAACACCATGATGACGTAAGCCAGGCACGCGAATGGGAGCACAGCGCAGGCGATTGTCTCCGAGGTCGTCTGCTTTGCGTTCGCATTGCAACATACTAAGTGAAAAGTCCTCGGTAAATACGACGCCTCGGTAAATACGACTCGGTAAATACGGGCCGACTTTCGCTTAGTAGTGTGAGCTGTGATGTGGAACACGGTGTTACGCTCCTGGCTGTACGAACACGTCGGACGCTGACCAGAAACAACACGCGACCAGCAGCAGACGGCGTCCCCTCGCATTCCTGCTCCCACGCCCGCCTGTCGGTCGCTTGCCAAGACTATACCAAGGCCCCTCCAGCCCAACCTGATTGGTCTTGTTCCCGCGAAAGGGGCGCTCACTGATTGGCCTTGTCTGGGTGACGTTTCCAGGGAGGAAATTCCGGAATACTCTCAATATGTGTCGTCTGCTCTTGCCATGTGTTACAACAAACTGCACAGGAACAACGCAACCAATACGAGTTGGATTTTCGGCGTTATCATCAGTGATGAACGCGGAGTAAAACGGCAGTATAGTCTCGAAATTGACCGATACGGGTGCGATAGTTCCTCTAAATAAGCAGGGTTAGGAGCAATCCTAAACGCCATGTCACTGCTCCTTCAACTCAAAACCAGATTGTATCAGTAAACGCCATTAATTACTATCATTCACGTGAAGCCAGGCTATCAATTCATGCCTTTCCGCTGAGGGTGTTGCAGTAATATAAATGCGATGAGGCTGATAGGGGGATGTGCATCAAATGAAAGGTCCAGATACGCACAGATAGAAGTCACAAAGTATAGCACCTGTATAGCATAGCTTATGTAGTATAGCATACGTAGCCCGTTGACCCAAACAAATTGGAGCATGACGGTTAAACATGAAAAGGCAATCCTGTGCCCCATCGGAGGTCAGACGACATCCAATAAAAATAGCGCTCCCAAACTAACAACTTTATTTTTAAGATGACAAATGGGGAGTTTCATCGCCAGGGGCGATACTCTACCCCATTGCAGATGGTGATGTGGGGAATCAAATGAGCCCCTTCACAATACGGTTCGAAGTCGCGTGGTGTGCAAAAATGTCAAACGATGAGGGCGCAGCGTTGGTAGACTGGATTTGGCCAGGGAGCAAGCATTTTTTGGGACAGAGGGCGATATAGTACAGTTGGCTAAGAGACCCGGAGAGTGCGGTTCCGGAAGGTTGGTAGTGTGGGCAATGAAAAATGTGCTCTAGACCTTCTAGAGCACCGCAGTGACAGAATCTGGGACAGTCTGGATTGTCTCAAGCGGTAACGCCACTCAGCTGTAAAAGCCACATGGTTCACGTTCACGTAGAACCTCAACCGGCAGTTCACAGGCTTCAGCTAGGACTTGCCGTGTTTCAACCATTCTTGCAAGTCCAAGACAGCGACGAAGGCTTCGAGCAAACAGTGTCCAAAGGGTATTCAATGAGGTTGTGGAAATCCTGTGCAGGATTGGAAGACTGTAAAGCACAGTTGCCCTCATCAAAGCCGTGTGAACTGCTAGAAGGGAGCGCTGATCACAGCCCCATCCTGAGCCAGAAAGATGTTGAATTGCAGGGAGCCATCGTTGCAATTTGGTTTCAAGGTGCTTAATGTGGCAAGCCCAGCGCATGACCAGGCCAAGGAAGCGATGGAAGCGTACAGGCTCAAGCTTCTTGGCACAAACCCGGAAATTTGTCATAGCTTTGCGTGTGAAAGGGAGCTCGACGCACTTTTCGGGCGAAAGGTCCATCCCAAGTTGCGTGAGCTACATGTGTGCATTATTAAAAGCCAGCTGCAAGTGGAGCTCAACCTAGATGAGAAAGCCAATGCCTTGGAATCGTTTATTATGACATTATTTCATTCCCCGCATCGCCATCAGCAACGGGGTAGAGTATCGCCTCTGACGGTGAAACCCCATTGATCATCTCAAAAATAAAGTTGTTGTTATCATGACGGTTACATTGCTTTGCTCTCATACCACTCCTGCTTCAGTAATGCTCCACGAAAACGAAAAGTCTCAGGAATAGTCACTTCCGCAATCGTTACGACGTTTGCATCGTCTCTGGCTAAATACTTAACCTAATAAAAGGTTGGAAGGCATTGAGAAATATTCTCAATCCTCTCATGATGAATTTCCAAGCAACGTCAGTTTCATTCGCTCATTCGCGCAGTTTCATTCGCTCGAAATGACAAATGTCTCCCCAATAAACCTCTACCCGAGAGACGTCATCATGACGTTGGTACACAGACTGAAACCGAAACAGATCGGAAGGGGAGAGCTGGGTTCCACGAATGGGCATTTGTTCGCTGCCTCCTATTGAAAGAAAACTAGGACCGAAGGTCGCGTCCCTTTCAGAGACCATCGTAACCCCCTCAAGACCGTGGCTTTCGGGCGCGACCTTGTTCGCAACTGGCTTTGAACGTAGTTCAACTCTACCAAATTCGTGGTGCTGTCGAACACTATGACGTCATTTGTTTACAAACAGGTAGAGGTCTATTAACTCATATAGACGGTATCGATTTGCTACGACAGTTTCTGGCAGCGATTTCCGTCGTAATTTTTTTTATGCGGACATTAAACACCGTTTCGAATACGTAATATCTGTAAATGATCGGAAGTACGTTGAGACTCCTTTTTAGCGCGTATGGGTCTTCGGCGACGCGCATGAAGCCCAATGGCAGGTTCCTTAGGTGGTTCTCTGGAAGCTTGTTGTGTGGAAGCCACGGAGGATTCTATTGGAAATGTTATCGCTTATATCGTTACATTTCTTTTGGAATCCTGTACTTCAACGAGCGTGGCTTCTAGGCCATGTATTACCCATCCCGGAGTTGTCTCCTGCTGCTACAGAATCTGTTATCTTGTCTTTCC
The DNA here is from genome assembly GCF_037126465.1 of Ornithodoros turicata. NCBI lineage: Eukaryota > Metazoa > Arthropoda > Arachnida > Ixodida > Argasidae > Ornithodoros > Ornithodoros turicata. The sequence continues at coordinate 57,051 of NW_026999339.1, read as the reverse complement.
AGTGAAAATTTCCCAATAATGATCTGATTTTTGCAACACCCCTATGTAGCGTCCGGTGTCAATGTTCAACTCAATGTTTTTCTCGGGGGTATCTCGAAATCCCACACATAAGGTTCCACAGATTCAAAATCCCAAATCGACACAGTCTAATGACGGAACCACTTAGAACACGCGTGAGTACCTATAGTCAGCAAACTTGGATTAACCAGGTCTCACAACAGGTCTCGCCTGACCATAATCTATGCAACGTCCCTTCGTTTTGTGTTGCTCCAGCGCGTCCGACCTGTTAAGCCTAACCGTCGCTAAAATTCGGGATGCTTTCAGAGCATGTTAAAATGCTTTATAAGATTATTTCCCACTGGGTCCGCTGTCTCATACGTATATCCTATGTATCTTTGATAGAAAAGAAATATAAGCAAATCAAAATGTGCATTTCATTTGCTAAAACGACTTCGACGGTCGTCGAGAACACGTGAAGCTTGCACGTTGCTCAGTGATATCTTATTTTGAAATACGGTCATTCTCACAAGCAGCAGAAAAAAGCTTTTATGTTGCAATTTCGGATATTGGTATTGTGGATGTTGAACGCGTGGATATCGTGGCATACCCGTCCTAAATGCGATAGGCTTTATGGCGAATCCTCCGAGTTTTCTTGAGGCGGAGTACGTCGCAGCGTAAGCCCTGCACTCATTGGCTGCTGCTTAGAGATCTGGAGATCATGTGTACAAGCGCGGCTACAAAACCGCCGTGAGAGTTTCCATGGCCAGCTGGTCAGCTCCCGTGGCCTAGTGGCTACGATGATGGCATTCCATTACGAGACTGGGACGTGACACGGGTTCGACACGTGCTTGTGATGAGTTTCTCATGCGATGAGAATAGACACCTGAGGTTCCAGTGCCGCCGTCTACTCGAGAAACGACAAAGCTATCCTAGCGACCAAGACAGTGGCTCTCAAAGTAGACAAGGTAGAACACGCCACTGCAGACGAAGTTGGTGACGTATGCGTAGTAGAGAGTGGGGAATGATGTTTGGGGAAGGTGCGGTCAGCCTATGCTCGCGGATGGCGACTCGGTGCATCCAGGGGAGGGGGAACAGAGAGGAGTAACAGAGAGAAAGGAAAAGCGGTGATGGTGGGGGGGGGGTGTACAGGAGAGAAAGCGGTGCGCAGTTCCTCTCGCTATGGGAATAGGGCGGTTGCGGAGAACTGCCTACCACAGAAAACACACCAGCATCCCTCAGTAGCCTTCATTGGGATGCTCTCTGTACCACAGTAGCCGCCAGGATGACTGGCAAAGTTACCCCACCTATGCGTTGTAGAAGTGGACTACAAGGATGACCCATCCTCACCGTGCCCCTTAATAAACAAATTATTGATAGTCTATAGGAACTCGTTTGGTAAATGTCAAAAAGAGCATAAAGAAACACGGCAGGGGGTCTATAGAAATTATATGGGACACATATTCCAAATTGGTCACCGTGTATGTATTGAGAAGTGTCAATAGATATTATCCAATAGAGGCTCAATAGAAAGACGTTAAGAAGCAGTTTCGGCAGCTACCATACGCTTGCCACTGTGTCTTCATTGAACTTGCATTGAGAAGAGACTGTAGAAGAGTTGAAAAGTAGAACCATTGAGACAGGTTTCAGGACACGGTTATTTGTTTGCCGTCCCTTACAAGTTACAAGTAAACTTCCCAAGGCGTGTTCAGTTCGAAGGCTGACATCGTGTAAGCTGGAAAACTGAAATGTCGGCACGCATATAACATTCTGCAGAACAAGTGAATCCCAAAGCACAAGATGTCAATGACACACCAGAATATATTTGGCAACAAACGCAAAACATTACGGCGAAATTTCCAAACTTGTCCTGTCGCTGCTTATAACGTAATGTCAAGTTTCACCACGAAGTAGATGTAGCCTTTGTATCATTCATCTTGTTATCGTTTTTCCTTCTTGAACATATTTGAATACGCTCCTGAAGAATACTGTGAGAATGTCTTTCTTCATGTGTCTATGTACAGCCATCGTTTGAGTCATGGCGCTGTATGCCGTAAGAGATACAGCTCTGGAAAGCAGATCACTTCTAAGATACTCACTTTGAGGTTGCGTATACAGGGTGTCCCAGAAAACGTGTCATTGAATTATAATTAAAAAACTACACCACCTGGAGTCATGCGGTCAATGACATTTGTTCTTACTGGGTTTTTGCGACCTCCTGATGTGAATGTCGTATAACGTAAATTTAATTAGGTAAATTTTGCGAGCTTAAGTTGGAAATTTGCCAAGTGAGGGTCACTTTTTTACCCCACCAATGTGAAGAGCGTATCTAATTTACTCAAATTAATGATAATTGACAGGGATATTGAGGAGCTATCCCATCAGAAAAGATAGCCGAACATCAAGCTCTACGGAGCTCCCACACAATCGCGCACGATGAATTTTTCAGCGCAATCTTTGTCAGTCCGACAAAAGGAGGTCGGAAACCCAGCCCACCCCGGCATCGCAGAAAGAGATAACACAAGCATGGCTTATCACGTCCGACTTTCGCTGGGATAATGCTTTCCCTCTCCCAATTTTAGGAACTGTTACTTTTTCTACTATCACTCTGTGGGCTGGCTTTGGAACCTCCTTTCGTCGAACTGAGAGCGATTGCGCTCAAAAAGTCATCGCGCGTTATGGTCCGGTGCTCCGAAAAGCATGATATTCGGCTATTTTTTCCGATGGGATAGCTCGTGAATATCACTGTCAATTATCGTGAATCTGAGTGAATTCGGCACGCTTTTCATATTGGTGGGGTAAAAAAGTGACCTTTACTTAATATTTACATAATTAAACTTACGATACATGACATTCACATCAGGAGGTGGCAATAACCTAATAAGAACAAATGCTGTTCTCCCTCTTTTTCCTCCTCCCCTTTCTCTCCTCGGGTTTTTCGTTTCTCCTCTCGTCCCCCTAACCCCCAGCCCCGTCCGTTTGTCTACGGCGCTAGCTGTAGAGCGACGATCATGCTGTCCCAAAGCAGACAATCAAAAAGCGATGGTGTATCTCGTAGCCTATCGTATCGTATCGTGTAGCCTCGAAAAAGCTACAGTACATATCTTTTTACGTCTTGTAACTGGCTTCACTGGAGCTTTAGGTGCTTCGACATCGAAGGGCAGTTCAGAAGCCAATGCTGAGCTATGTGCGTCATTGTTGCCCATGGCTGCGGGAGAACTGAAACAAAACAAAAATCTATTGATGATCCGTAACTCTGCACGAAAATCACTGCTATGATAGGCAGTCGATCTTGATTTCGTATTTGAACACCAAAGCGCACTTGTCACAAATGTTCGTAGATCACAGTGAATGAACGGCTGCGACGTGCATGAGGGGCAACTAGCATAACCACACATAATTTGATTAGCGGCATATCAGAAACGTACAAGTTACGGCAATGCACTGCACAATGAAACGCCGCTAATGTACCGAGTGACTCGTAAATGTTATACGTAATACACTTAACGTGATAAACCTGCATTACTTCCTTCGGTCACAAAAAAAGTAATCAAACTTGTCTTACCGTTCACCTGCAGTACGTCGGAAAGAGTGCAGATTTCCTCTCTGACGATTTCTGCGTCCTTTGGAGGTGCAGGGATTCCATGTCATGTTCGTCTTCCCGCTGTTGTGATGATTAGGTGGATGTGCCATTCCGTTCTCACATTAGCAGTTCGCCACAATCTAAATCTAAAGCATTCAAAACCCACAAACTACCCCTAGCGTCTGCGTGCACAACAGTTGCAGTCCGAGAGAACACGCGTGGCCGGACAGACGCGATGTCTCCTCTGTCATTTTTCTTTCCCCTCCGTTCGACCGACCGTTTGGATACGCGCGCCTCAATCAAATGACTCTCGCCCAATCAGCGCGAAGGAAACTGACGCCAGTTCTTGGAGACCAATGAGCATTCAAATATTTATACATATAATGCGCAGCCAATCAGAGATCTTCCGAGCTCGCGCGCCGGTGGCGACAATATTTTCGAGGCGGTGCGTTTCGCTTTAGAGCCGGCGGCTGGGTAAAGCTTGCAACCCTTTCCCCCCTTACGTGGCGTGTCAATGTAACCTCCTTTCTTCGCAGCTTTGCGCTCAAACTATCAGCCGTCAGAAAAGAGGTGGAGCCAAGGGCTCACTTCCACGGATTTTCGGTGAATTTATTTCGGCAATTGCCGTAGCATTACGAGTGGGATTATGTGCTATACTGAGTAAAATGACTACGGGAACCCATTTCCGCAAAGAAAACATTAGGTTGCCTTGGGAAATTTCGGAGTTCAATTCAAGAAATTAACTTAACGTCAATTGAAATGAAATAAAAATGTTACCAATATGTGGCAAAAGTTATTGGCACAAAAAGATCCCGTTGACCGCATGTCTCTCCGGGGCCTACGTTTTTTACTATGAATTTCTATCATGGTTGGTGGACCACTCTGTATATACAGGGTGTCTCAGTTAAATCCCCGGGCTAAATAATTCGCGAACCAGTGCACCAATCGAAGAACTTTCTTTTTTATAAGTATATGTCCGATACCGCCTACAAGCTGCGCACCGTGTGAATAAGTGGGAGGCGCTCATCATTTAAATAAAAATTCAAATGAGTTTCGTGAAAAAACCTAATTTCTAAAGCAGGGCGTCGTCGGCATTAAAATAGCTACTACCCCTTTTGGGACCTTCAATGGACACCTTTTAGAGAAAAATCTGCCACCAAAGCGGGTCATTTCTTGGAGTAATTAATTGGTTTCGGTTTACATATTTTTGTCGCAGCTGGTCGCGGTGAAGCGCAAAAGGAGGCTCTTCCACTCCCATGTCCACCAATGAATTACGTCCTTACACCAATAAATTACACCAATGAATTACGTCCTTTTGCGCTTCACGGCGACCAGTCACGACAAAAATATGTAAACCGAAACCAATTCATTATTGCAACAAATGACCCGCTTCGCTGGCAGATTTTTCTCTAAAAGGTGTCTACTGAAGATCCCAAAAGGGGTAGTACCGATTTTAATGTCGACGGCGTCCTGCTTTAGAAGTGATGTTTTTCACGAAACTCATTTGAATTTTTATTTAAATAATGAGCGCCTCCCACACATTCACATGGTGCGCAGCCTGTAGGTGGTATCGGACAGATACTTGTAAAAAAGTTATTCGATCGGTGCACCCGTTCGCGAATAATTTAGCCCGGGGATTTAACTGAGACATCCTGTATATAGTACGTGTGTTCTAAAAAATTATTTCCTGTGTGTGCATTCTACTTAGGATTATTCTGGCAACGTGTTCATGTAAGCAGTACCAATATCTTGAATGCTCCCATCATTCATGTGCCACTTTATCATCCTCTCAAAACACGCTTCAATCATATCAGCATGCACAATCGCTAGCAGATATTGTATGCCATATATTCCTTTTATTTGAAACCACGTTTCAATAACTTAGAGGCTACCCAGATTCATATATATTTCACTTGTTAATTGATCATTTGTGAACACACACAAAAATTAAGTGTCCGGGCACTGCATTCTTGTGGAACTTTTGGGGCACCTCGTGCTTTCTTTTTCATTGCTTTAATTCCGAGTATGAAACAAATGCATGTGTAATATAGTAACATGTGCCTGTATCAAATATTTGTGTGAAACAATGTCACGAAATAGCTATAATGGCATCTCTTTAATCCTCCACTATAATTCAACAAATTCGGTAACTGTGCGCTTAATCTATGTTGCGAATAGACACCCCGTGCACAATTCACACACGACAGTCAACACGCAAGTAAAGCAGTAGGTAGCCTATAAGCAGCGTATGCACAACAAAAATAGAAATAACACCAATAAGAAACCAACATGCAGCCTACAGGCAGCATATGCACAACACACAATAGTCCGTATACATAAATAAGAAACCAATATGTAGCCTATAGGCATCGTATGCAAAACCCACAATAGACAGAACATGCATAAGAAACCAATATATAGGTTATAAGCAGCCCATGCACCACATGCAACAGAAATAACATCAATGAGAAAGCAATATATGTAGCTTATAGGCAGCCTATGTGCAACACGCAATAGTCACAACATAAATAAGAAGCTAATGTGTAGCCTATAAGCAGCCTATGCACATCACACAACAGACAGAACCTAAAAAGTCGATACATAGCCTTCAGAGTTTGTATTGATATTTGGTAATAAAAAGTAAATATATCAATAAGGAGGCGATACAGTCTATAGAAAATATATACGATGCTAAAAGAAAAACAATGGTCATTTTTATAAGGGTAAATTTTTTGCAGGTCTGATACTAGCGCTAGTATCAGACCTCACTACAGACATCACTTTTCTAAAGTAATTGAATTACGGCTACAATTACATGCTCACAAAGGTAATTAAATTACAGTAACAATTACTCATGTTGTATTGTAATTCAATTACGATCACAATTACTCGAAAAAGTAATTGCATTACACTGAATTACATTCATAATGTTCACTGGAACGTGCAAGCTTTGATGTACAGATTTATTGTATATATGCTGAAATATGTCTTATGGGAGAAACCTCCCACTTACGGATTCCCGAGTCTTTGCCAATGACCAAAAAAAAAAGAGAAGCATGACCCGGAGAAGCAGAACAACCACACGTTTACTTGCTCCGAAGTAGAAGCACAATAAAAGTCCGCAGCAAAACAGGGTCTTCAGGCTCCGCTTCTTCGGCTCCCTGGCGCCCAGCGGTCGGGTTTTTGCACCTTTGCCAGTGCTGAAAGAAGGGAGGCGCTCAAATTAATCCTTCTTCGGTATTTTTGAGTGACTTCCACATCCTTTACGCCCGTCGTCAGCCGTTCTACCATGGACAACGCCCAACCCCAACATGGCTACGGCACGCGCAGCCGAACGGCAGCACCCGCCATTCCAACGAATCCGGCGGAGCTCTCGATTATGCAGGAAATAACGGAGGACGGGAAAACTCAAGCAGTTCTTCCTCATTCCACCACTGCTACGAACTTGCAGCCCGGAACTTCTACAATGCCGGAGTGTCTCACGAGCATCGGCCAGTTGTGTTCCATGATGGCACAGCAGCTCGTCACCGGATCCGCTTCACAACAGCCCAAGAATCCTGTCCGACTGAACATTCCAGTCCCGACATTCTCCGGCTACGGGGATCCGAAGACTGTTCACGATTTTTTTTATGACCTAGACGACTGGTCAGCATGGGACTTACTCATGCCAACTTAATAGCCGCTGGTATCGTCTCCAGCCCGCTCTCTCCTCCAAACACGACTTCCAGCGACGGTTCCGTACTGAATTTCTGCCCGACGACTATGAATACAGGATCATGAAGGAATTGGACAGGAGGACTCAACACCCAGATGAGAGCCTGATGGAGTTCATCCGAGCCCTCCAGGATCTGTTTCGGCGGGCGGACTCAACAGCTTCGCAGGCAACGCAAGTGGCACGGGTCATCCGACAATACCACCCTCGTTTTCGACCGTTCCTGTGTGCCCGAACCTTCACTGATTTAGAAACAATGGCCAAAGAAGGACGTACTATCAAGGTGACCTGCTGGCGGAACTCACTTATCATATTTCGCCTCAGGCCTGGCACGCACTCGAACCCCGCTGCGCGTGGTCTTCGTGCCCCCCGAGTAGAGTGTTCTCAGACTCTTGTGCTGCTCTAGGCGTTAGACACAAGAGAACGTCTCCCTATTACCCACAAGCTAACATTACCGAAAGGGTAAATAGGAATCTAAAACAGATGTTGATTGCATTTTGATGTTGATTGCAACTTCAGTTGGTTTTTGCCCAGTCCCCCCAGCATCATCTTTTGGTGGAAAAATAAACTGAAACTGAAACTGAACTGAATTTACTAGTTGTAATCATCCTGAATGGGACTTACGCCTGTCTGAACTCCCCTTCGCTATGCAAACAATTGTTAATCGTCCAACAGGTTAAACACCGGCGCTCCTGAACATAGGTAGAGAGGTGCCCTTTCCTTTAGAGAACTCCCTTGACCTCCAGGATAGCTCGGTCGGCAAACTCCAGCTTCGCAGAGGGACTCTGGAACCGGCTCGACGATGCCATCCCAAGCAGCACGCCAATATTGGTCCAATATTGGACCTATATGGCCTGCCATGATTGCCAATATTGGACCAATATGGGCTGCCCATATTGGCAAGCCCATTTTGCGCCAATATTTCTGTGATAACGCCAGCGGGGAGTCCGTGTAATAATAAAGCATTATCCGGTTTAATGTCCACCACTGATATTACTTCTCTCTTCTTTTTGGTTTTTCATTTCTGCAGATCTCATTGATCCACGTTGCATACAATTAAAAAAAAACTGCATCGCCCCAAAAATGAAGAACGGGTGCTACGCCCGTCTGCATTGGGATCGCAATATTCTATCAACTACTGATGGGCCGAGAATCAAGGATTCGTTCTTGGTGAACGAATCAGTAGCTTGAACTGAGTGAATCGATTCGCCAACCCTAAAAAGATTCGTACATTGATATACCTTCAATGAGGGTCCTCAAAGACTACAAAGAAAAAGAGGAAACATTACGATTTCAAAACATTTGACAGAGGTAGGCGCGGCGCCATCTCTGAATGCGAACTGCAATCACAGCTCGCATCCCTAGTGCAGTGTGGTCGTATGGTACTCTATGGTGATGGCACGGCAGCGCGCAAGCGAGACTGAATCAAACGAACGAATCAATTGAATCGGTCTGCGCCTTTTGGTTCAGTTTGAGTGGTTTGAGTCGTATGGATCACGGCTGGCTGCTGCGCTGCTCTCCACTAGTCGAAGTGACTCGTTTGCTGTGCGTCTTAGATCACTGATTCATGTAGCAGTCCGTTCGCTTCAGACAGTTCGAGTTCGAGGGTGAATCATTGTATGGTTGTGCTTGTGCGGCTCACCGATTCATTGAGTGATCCATTTGCGATGGAAGTCGGTTTGGTGATTCGGTTGTGTGCTGTGCTCGTGGGGCTCACTGAATAGTTTTCCGATCCGTTCGCCTCGCGCCGATCGCTGGGGAACACAGGGGTGGCATCCAATGTATTGCTCCGTAGACGAAAGCGTGCTGGGCGAACGCAATGCATCCTGGACAGGTTCTGGTCGCACGTCAAGGCACACGTGACCTTAAAGATTGCGGCGCTCGTGATCGGCGGCCAAACCGTTTGTTATCAATGCGGTTGTAGTTTCTGCGCGACGTTTTGGACGTCTTTCGATCACGGTAATTATTTTTATCCGATAATCTAGCGGTAAAACCCCCAGTTTTGTACATAAGGCCTCGTACTTTTGACGACTTCCAAAGATGTGATGACGACCGCGCGTTAAGACCCACTGAGCCGATGCGATGTACTTAAACTAAGGAGAAATGGGCTACCATGTTTCGGAAGAAGCACCGCATAGTTTACGCTGGCAAAATACGTTCATTTTTTGGCTTTATGACGAGGGAAATATGTTGGTAGGCGGCAAAACGACATGTAACCAAAGTCATATGACCTCAAAATGACGTTTTCTATGACGTGCGACCAGGACAAGAGTAGTATATTATCACCTCAACTGGCCCACAACTCACAGTGGCCTGGACGCCATTAATGAGCAATTAGAGCAATTTGGGACCCCCCACAGTAATTAGGATCATTCAGGGAGTCATTACACTAATTGGGGAGCATCTAAGACGTGTCCAGACCACTGTGTGAGTTGTGGGCCAGTTGAGCTGCTAAAAAAATAAAAAATAGGTAGAAAATAAAATAAATAGATAGAAATAGAGTGGAGAGAAACAATTTATTCGAAAATCAACGATGCCGCGGCGAAGAAACCGCTCCGGGGTGACCAGCGCCCGCCATGTTGGTAGTTGGCACCCAGCAGTTGCAGAGATCTACGACAGGTGGCCACTTAGTTGCCAGGCATCACACCAGATGGCGCCACCATCATAGCTCTAGGCGAGAAAGACAGAACAAGACACTAGCGGAAGGTAGAAAATGCCAACACTGCTAAACAAGTCTAGGCATGCGAGAGAAAAGGTGTAACCGCTACTGCTAAACAGCACGGAGAAAACAGTACACATCGGGGGAAAAAGGCAATCAACTAGGCCTAACCACAGCGTCACAACACTATGCACAAGGCGAGAACCGCTAAACGTGCGTCAACACGGAAAAGAGGCTTGGTCACTGCTGAACAAGTCTAAACATGCGAGAAAAGGCTTAACACGAGCACAGTCAAACATCGGCAAATCACTCGTTGGTCACCGCTAAACACGGCGAACATGCAAGAAAAGGAGCACGGCAAATCACTCACCTTTTCCCCCGCGGCGACTGCTCATCAGGCAGGCAGAAACTGAGCGGGCGCGGGGACTGCGGAGCACACGTCTGCTCTCCGTGACAGCCAGCCACAAACTGAGCGAGCACGGGGACTGCGGAGCAACCGAGCGCACATCTGCTCTCCGCGACAGCCAGCGAGAAACTGACTGGGATGCCGCGCTGCGGCAGCTATGGATGCGCGCGCGCTCCTAGCGCCCTCTGTGCCGCCCGCCCGCGTGTGGTTTCAGTTTCGCCTCTCCGCTCCTCCCGCTGCGCGCACGCGCTCCAAATGGCGACGGGTGGCTTCTCAGTTTCGGTTTCACTCTCCTTTCTTTGCGCGCGCGTTTATCTGTATAAAGGCAGCGCGCACCGCGCTCGCGTCATCAATACGTGAAGATGTTCAGCTACCACTCGTTACAAAATTGTTCCCGCACCCACGCTTCTTGGGAAGAAGTGGAGAAGGAATGTTTCAGCAGCGAAAGTCCCCGCAACGAGCTCGTCATCACTGCTTTTCGGTACGTGACAGACATGGTAGGCTTTGGCAATATAGGAGAGATCTCGCCGGGGCCGTTGCAGGAGATGGTGCGTCGGATCTACGCCCGTTACAAGAACGTCTGCATAACGGTTCCGGACGGACCCCTGGGATGGATGAGCGAATTTGTGAGCCTGGCCAACGCAGAATTCAACTACATCGCTGCAGACATCGTGGACCTTCTCGCTCGTGCCATCGCTCATATTAAGCACGCCCTGCGGAAGCAGCGACATTTGCAAGCAGTCTACATCGCGAACTTTGTCACCGACTTATTGAAATACCGCTTATAGTTATCGACATGCAACGCATTAAACAGTCCGATTAACTTTGACGAGACTCTGTGTTTTCTTTCACTGAAACATCTTTAATGAATACATACAAAGGAGTTGGTCGATAGATGCCTGCACCCTCCCTGACTTGCCTCAACAGAAGGATATGGGGAATCTTCATCGCAGTATCGTCATTGCACAGGTCACGGTGCCAGTACGATGACGGAATGGTCATTCTTTTCGTACACCCATTCCGCTACCACACTGCCACGATGACCCGTGCTTCTCCTGTCTGCGAGAGAGAGAGAGAGAAGCATGTCTCCGACTAGACTTTTATTCTCAATTACATGCGCGTGCAGCTCTTTGTTCCATGGTTACTCGATGCCTGACGTCGACGGTCTCGGGCTCTCTTCCGGGTTTTCCGGTGCTGCACAAGGAGAGAGTACTATCGTAATTGTATACGCGTCAAAACATAACAAAGCTCACCGTATTCGCAGCGTCCGTAAGGGAAGGAGTGTACGGCATCCACGATATAGCGTTTGTCGTCGTAGGGGACCAAGCTCTTCTTGAGTCTCGAAATGGTGTACATTGTTTGCTTTATACCCTGGGTGGTGCACTGCTTCTGAGAGACTGTCTTTTCATTGAACAGAGAATCTCGGTACGCTTCGTGCAATAAGTGTTTCCTCACCACGTCCTTCTTAACTCCTTTCGCTCTCGCGATCTGTTTGTGTGACCCAGCCAAGAGAATGCTGTACATTTTTGCTCGGATGGCTACGACTTCCTGAATAACACCCCCTCCCGTCTCGTCTTTCAAGTACCCCATCTGGTTCGCGTGCTCGTCGTTGAAAAGCGGGTGGCCCGGTGGATAGGAGGACAGATCTAGCTCACTCTCAATTTTCATCAGCTGCTGTCCGTATCGCTATAGATCAATTGCACTGGACACGTCAAGCAAGAAAAGAGAGACTCGTAGATGAAGCTGTACATTCGGACTTTGGATATTTCTAGAATGGCAAAACCCACGTAAAGGGGATGCGTGCATTTGATGCGACGCTGTTTCATCTCGTATAAGATGCACTTGTCACTCAGAATGAGAAAATGGTGGCAGTCGACGGAGCTAGCTTTTCGGAGCGCGGTTTCTTTGTCGTAGGCTAAGGCATACTTTTTCATGCGTCTCACATTTTGTATCGTCTTACCGAACGTACTGTTCGACATGGTTTTGTACAGAAGTCGTTCGAATTTCGTGGACGCGGCATTCCTCAACGCGACGTTCCTCTGCACGAAGGTTCGCAAAAAGTTGTCTTGCTGGAACGAGATGATGCTGTGAACACGTTTTATTTTCATGCCCAACCTCATGTACAGTGCGAGCAATGCATAATGAACGACGTAGCGTTCTTTGTCGTAACACGTCAGCAAGAGTTTTTTTCTGGGAGGGGTGTTCAGCGCCAATGCATCTTTCAAGTGCTGCTGGTAGGGGGACAGTTCGTTCTCATCCATGCACGTGTTTTCGGGTGCCAGGGGAAAATCCCTGGTGAGCGCGTGCAGTTCTTCGGGATATGACAAGTCTACTACGTAGACGTGACCCAGTTCCGAATCGTGAGGAATGTTGAGAAAATCGATCTCGCTCCACCTCGAAGGATCGACCCATTCAAAAGCACCTGTCGGGAGATGGAAAGTCATCGCGTAGGGGTTCGCGTTGACGTCGAGATACTGGATAAAAGTATTTTCTTTCTGGGGGTCGTAATCGTCGCACCCCTCGTCATTAGCCCGACAGTATCTGTGGAAGCTGTTACAAATGCCTCCCCTGATTCCCTTCTCGATCGTTTTGTACATCTTTTGGTCACTTATGAGCTCGAGTTTGACATTGGTGAGCTTCAAAGTGCTACTCCACGCATAACTGGCGAGGGACATGGTGCGTAAAATATCTATCCCATCCGTCTCTAGCTCAATCTTTCTGAAATACAGCACGATGTCGCACAGCTGACAGGTGTCGAGCGTGAGGTAGGGACGCGTGTAATCTCCTAGGTCCTTACATTCGAACAATTCCAAAATCTCGAGGGCGTACTGATAGTCCTCATCCGTGATCTCTTGGTCGTTCAGGTCACTTTTGAAAGCTTCCTTTGGCGGTAGTGCGGGCAAATTGTAGGTTTCTAAACTGTCGACGAAGGTGTACGGGTAAATTCTCTTCCTGAGAAGGCGACGGAAACGGTCACCGAACATTTAGCGGGTGCAATGAAACGCACTCTCGCCACCGCTGGAGAGGAGCGTTTCTACCAGGTTAGACAACGAGAGGTTGAAAAACTGCGTGGTATCGCGGAAATGGAGCTCGCCAATATTGAAGCCTCGTATTTTCATATCGTTTTGTACATCTTTTGGTCGCTTATGAGCTCGAGTTTGACATTGGTGAGCTTCAAAGTGCTACTCCACGCATAACTGGCGAGGGACACGGTGCGTAAAATATCTATCCCATCCGTCTCTAGCTCAATCTTTCTGAAATACAGCACGATGTCGCACAGCTGACAGGTGTCGAGCGTGAGGTAGGGACGCGTGTAATCTCCTAGGTCCTTACATTCGAACAATTCGAAAATCTCGAGGGCGTACTGATAGTCCTCATCCGTGATCTCTTGGTCGTTCAGGTCACTTTTGAAAGCTTCCTTTGGCGGTAGTGCGGGCAAATTGTAGGTTTCTAAACTGTCGACGAAGGTGTACGGGTAAATTCTCTTCCTGAGAAGGCGACGGAAACGGTCACCGAACATTTAGCGGGTGCAATGAAACGCACTCTCGCCACCGCTGGAGAGGAGCGTTTCTACCAGGTTAGACAACGAGAGGTTGAAAAACTGCGTGGTATCGCGGAAATGGAGCTCGCCAATATTGAAGCCTCGTATTTTCATATCGTTTTGTACATCTTTTGGTCGCTTATGAGCTCGAGTTTGACATTGGTGAGCTTCAAAGTGCTACTCCACGCATAACTGGCGAGGGACACGGTGCGTAAAATATCTATCC
>NW_026999339.1:0-42827 GCF_037126465.1 Ornithodoros turicata | reverse complement strand
CAGGGCGGCAAGTACGTTACACGATTCATGTATTTGTGGTATCTGACATAATCGTTTGGGTTGTTCCTCAAAGGATGCAAGAGTGCAGCACGCTATACTTGAAACACTCATTTTCGTGATTCGGGTGGAAGTTTGACGTTTGTGAGAGTCTTTGGTTTTCCCTTCATCATTACGGGAAGTACGATCTTGCACCCAATCGCTTAGGTTTTCAGCGTGTTAGTTTTAAGTCGACACATGGACGTCGTTCGAGGTGAAACCAGATCCTTCTCTTGCATAGTTTTCTACACGTTGCGAGGACTCTGCGATGGCAGCATTTATCGCGCCTTCGATTTCCTTGACCCCTTATGATTTATGAACCCCCCTCAAGTGAAGGTTCACGTGGAGGAGATGAGAAGTCAACCCATCGGCTCCGTCCTTATCATGAGCGCTTTCGAGCACAGACAAAAATTGAAAGGCATGGGATAAGCGGGACGCGGGTGATTACTGGAGCTATGCTCGGTAGATAAGAGTCGCAAATCGTCGACGTTGTCGTCGTGCGGGGAACAGAGAAGCGTGTACCTAGTAGCCGTTCCGTCGAATGCCTCATCTGTGACAAAAAAAGGAAGGAATCGTCTCTCCGTGACGGAGGGGATGATTCTCTACGACGTGTTCTCGCAATTCAACGATTCTTTCGACCTGGACTGGCTCAGCTTCGTTTTGAATAATGGGCTTGCATCTGGTGATTTCTCCAACTCAACCAGACAGAGGAATGAAATCTCCATACGACTGATCCCCTTTCCACATGGGCAATTCGTCTGCATTATCATGTCCACCTAGGGGTTCTTCGTCGTCGTCGTCCGTTTCAGGTATTATGAAAGACGGACTTACTGACTCTGTCGTCGTCGTCGTCGTCATCTGAAAGGGACGACTGGGCTATTACCGAGATTCTCTATTCTAGCTTCGTGCTCTCTTTCTACGGCCACGAGCACGGCATCGATGGGGTCGTACTGACACTGGCACTGCGGTCAAACAAAATCAGTACGAGATTTCCCCACACGAACAATGCTCACTTTTCCCTTCAGTGAGGAACGCTTTGAGATTGATGATGACAGAGGATGGGGGTGAGTCCCTGTGTGTTCAGTGTCATGCAGAGACGGCGGCTATTGGTTCCTGAAAAAAAACAATACCATACATAGAATACACTCTCGCAGCAAGAGACGGGCAACTTACATTTTGCTCCACGAAACGTCTCACGTCGTGGAATGAATGCCCCTCGTGGGCTTCCTATCCATCGTCGTAGAACCAGAGCACCTTTTATAGTCGCTACATCGCTCTCCTCCTCCTCGCATTGCGACGGTGTCGTCTGTACTTTGACCACCCCGCCCCTTCCTCTTTCGCGCCTTTTTTCTTTGCGATGTCGCATATGACAATGATACCATCGACGTTGAATAAAACACTACACTAATGTCTAGCTAACACTCTGGACCGACTTCTATATGACGACGAGAAGATCCGGTGTGGGATTCGAACCCAGGAACCTCCTACACTGGACGCGACACACTAACACTAGTCTAATTCGTGCTGCATGACGTCCTTCTTATCGTAGAGCTCGTGTCTACACACGTCCAAACATGTTCAAGCACGTTCAATGACGTCATAGAGAAGTGAGAGAGGAACTAGTGTGTCCAGGGGCGACTTCGACGGTTCGCCGCCCATTTCTGACACGTCCAAAACGTGTACAAACACGTCTTAACATGTCCAAACACGTTCGATGACGTCACAGGAGAGTGAGAGAAAAGCTTTACTATAAAATGTCGAAGCAAACGTTTGATTGTCATTCTCGTGACATCATGATCAGCTTTGGTAGATCCTCGTAAGTAATACCCATGTCGTCATCATCGTCGAAATGATTGAAGAGTTTCGTTTCCAGTTTACAACACTTTTGCTGCACGTGAAGTCGTTTTTTCCCGCCTCACATATTTCGGGAGATTGGCAGCGCCCGCTTCTTCTGCACCAATTGCGGTGGATTGTGGTCCAAAGGTACGCTTCCTCGTTATTTTTTAATACGTTCTATAATTGCTCACATTTTTTTTTCAGAGCAAAAGCATTGGACTGACCGATTGATTCGCCTGTTTCTCGGCTGTCGGACGGTACCGTTCGACGTACGTTGTGAAAAGACTTTGACCTATTGAAGGAAGATGGAGAAGATGGACCATCAGTGTCACTCTGTGACTGAAGAAGATTGTACGTGTGTTTAAGATAAAAAAAAACACGCGTTTCTCACGCTCCTTTCGTTGTAGATTACGAATGGCTACTGACGAGAGATCTACCCCTGGTCCTAACCTTCAAGCCTCCTCCGAAGACCTTCTTTTTGCGGATCGGCGATCAGCTGACCACCTGTCGTTGCGGTGGCCTCTGGTCGAGAAACCCCAGCCATTGGTTAGACTCGAGCCTTCGTCCGTATTTGGGCTGTCTTCCCGGCTACGAAACCAAAGCTGGAGCCTAATTCATGTGTAACCGCTCACGATCAATAAAAATGATTGCCTACTCTCATTCCGTCTCAGTCATGACGCCCGAGCAGAGGTTTGCAATCTTTGTGCAAACGCGAATGTATCGGGACTTGCTGCGATTACGCGATTATATTCACGGCGATAGCTGCGAGGGTCACTTTCGCTGGATTCTCAAGACGATACCCTTACGTCTGTTCACCGTCAGTGGGAAGATTGCAAAGAAAATGAAGCGTTTCGTAGATTACAAGCTCGAGCTGTTGGAAAAGTATAGACGAGGAGAGACAGTCGACCCGTGTCTTATCAACGCGGGTTTCAACCGACCTATCGTCCGTCGCTACCTGGCTTCTCCACACATCCCTCGACGTCACGGTGACCGGCGACGACGAGCGTCGGTCAGCACGTTGGAAGATCGTCTTGCAAGCGTCTTGTGCATGTCGTGAAAAAAATAGACTATTTTACGAAACGAGTTCGCTCACGAGGAGACGTTTTATTGTTTCGTCATTCTCTTCGAGGTTACAGGAAAATATGGATACACAATTTTTCAAGCTGTAGCGTTTCGACATTGCGCGTGCTACGTAGGTACAAAAAACCCCGAGTAAGGCGAAAAGGGTGATTGAATACACTTGTCGTTATACTCGTCCACTGCAGGTAAAGGCCTTCGAAGGTTTGCTTCGATGGGGGAAAGTCCGTAGCTGTCGAAAAACACGGCAGACCCGTCGTAGTTTTTCAGGTAGAGCACCCAAGTGCTGCCCGCGCTTTCTTCGCTCTTCGGCATTGATGATTAAATAGCCGGGCTTGCGTAAAACGAAGGCTTCGTCGAAAGCGCAAATGCCTCTCAGCATGGAGGAAGCGAGGGGGTGCAGGGACACGAGTTCCAAGATGTCGCTCTCGTACATCTTTTCTATGGGAAGGTGACCGTACGGTCCTTGTCGACGCACATGAGCTTGGGACACTCTGAAATCAAGAGGACGGTGACCGCGTGTGGAAGGGCGGTTAGCGAAGCGTAATTGCAGGCAAATGTTTCCTTTTTCGCCACTCGTTCAAATGCGAAGGAGAACACTTGTCCACGTCCAAGTTGAAGTAGAGAAGGAACCCGTTCGTTTTAAAGCGCTCGTAGCTATACTTGAAATGTTTCTCACCCAGTTCTTGCAAGAAGTTAAAGTAGGGAATTTTGACGAGGCCGTTCTTAAAGTCGTACTCGGCTCGCACTTGCTGACCGTCAGTAGTATGGGATCAGCTCAACTGGCCCACAACTCTCACAGTGGCCTGGACGCCATTAATGAGCAATTAGAGCTAATTGGGACCCCCCCCCAGTAATTAGGACCCACCAGGGAGTCATTACACTAATTGGGGTGCATCTAGGACGTGTCCAGACCACTGTGTGAGTTGTGGGCTAGTTGAGCTGATAAAAAATAAAAAATAGGTAGAAAATAAAATGAAAAGATAGAGATAGAGTGGAGAGAAACAATTTATTCGAAAATCAACGATGCCGCGGCGAAGAAGCCGCTCCGCAACACCCGAGTGACCAGCACCCGCCATGTTGGTAGTTTGCACCCAGCAGTTGCAGAGATCGACGACAGGTGGCCACGTAGTTGCAAGGCATCACACCAGATGCCGCCACCGTCATAGCTCTAGACGAGAAAGACAGAACAAGATACTAGCGGCAGGTAAAAATGGCAGCACTGCTAAACAAGTCTAGGCATGCGAGAGAAAAGGTCTAACCGCTACTGCTAAACAGAAAAACAGTACACATCGGGGAAAAAGGCTCACGGGGGCGATCGCTTAGGCCTAACCACAAACACTATGCAGCTAACACAAGGCGGGAACCACACATCGCTAAACATGCGTCAACAGGCTTGCTCACCGCAAAACAAGTCTAAACATGCGAGAAAAGGCTTAACACGAGCGCGCTTGGGCATAACCTCAACACTACGCAGCTAACACAAGGCGGGAACCACACATCGCTAAACATGCGTCAACAGGCTTGGACACCGCAAAACAAGTCTAAACATGCGAGAAAAGGCTTAACACGAGCGCGGTCCACCGCTAAACACGGCAAACATACGAGAAAAGGAGCGCGTCAGATCACTCACCTTTTCCCCCGCGGCAACT
This sequence comes from Ornithodoros turicata, assembly GCF_037126465.1. Classification (NCBI taxonomy): domain Eukaryota; kingdom Metazoa; phylum Arthropoda; class Arachnida; order Ixodida; family Argasidae; genus Ornithodoros; species Ornithodoros turicata. The sequence goes on along the minus strand of NW_026999339.1, from coordinate 38,226 downwards.
TCCAGGCAGAAACTGAGCGAGCGCGGAGAACATACGTCTGCTCTCTACGAGATCCAGCCAGAAAGTGAGCGAGCGCGCGGAGCGCACGTCCGTCTTCCGCGACGGTCCGAGAGAAACTGAGAGAGGCGACGCGCATCGGCCGCTATGGATGCGCGCGCGCCCTCTGCTCCACCCGTCCGCGCATGCGCGCGCGCGCTGCTAGCTCCCTCTGCGCCGGCCGCGGGTGTTTTCGGTTTCGGCTCTCTGCTGCGCGCGCGCTCCTAGCGGCGACGGGTGGCTTTTCAGTTTCGCTTTCATTCTCCGTTCTTTGCGCGCGCGCGTTTATCTCTATAAAGGCAGCGCGCACCGCGCTCGCGTCATCACTACGTGAAGATGTTCAGCTACCACTCTTTACAAAACTGTTCCCGCACCCACGCTTCTTGGGAAGAAGTGGAGAAGGAATGTTTCAACGGCGAAAGTCCCCGCAACGAGCTCGTCATCACTGCTTTTCGCTACGTGATAGACATGGTAGGCTTTGGCAATATAGGAGAGATCTCGCCGGGGCCGCTGCAGGAGATGGTGCGTCGAATTTACGCCCGTTACAAGAACGTCTGCATAACGGTTCCTGACGGACCCCTGGGACTGATGAGCGAATTTGTGAGCTTGGCCAACGCAGAATTCAACTACATCGCTGCAGACATCGTGGACCTTCTCGCTCGTGCCATCGCTCATATTAAGCACGCCCTGCGGAAGCAGCGACATTTGCAAGCAGTCTACATCGTCAACTTTGTCACTGATTTATTGAAATACCGATTGGTTATTGACATGCAACGCATTAAACAGTCCGAATAACTTTGACGAGACTCTGTGTGTTCTTTCACTGAAACATCTTTATTGAATACATACAAAGGACTTGGTCGATAGATGCCTGCTCTTTCTTCCACGGCCACTCGATTCACAAAGGCGCTCACGGTCTCCCTTGCCCAATGCTGTACAAGGAGGGGTCGTACTGCTATACAGGAAGGCAGTTGGGCCTAACGGGGAGGTTGCTGGACGGCGTTTCCTGTGCTGCATGATATGCGACGACAGCGGTTCCTGAAAAAAACAATGTCATACATAGAATACACTCTCACAGCAGAGACGGTCAACTTACATTTTGCTCCACGAAATGCCTCGCGTCGAGGATGAATGCCCCTCTCACAGCAGAACCACTCGACTTACATTTTGCTCCACGAAACGACTCTCGTCGTGGATGAATGCCCCTCGTGGGTTTTCGATCAACCGTCTCCTCCCCCCTGTCATTGCGCTGATGGCGTCTGTACTTTGGACACCGCGCCATGTCTTATTCGACGCCTTTGCAATAACGCATAGGATGTCGACGATGTCAACCAAACGAAAAATGAAAGAAGGTTTTAATTTAACCCCAATTTGAAATAATTCTCCCTTTAAGAACTCCTTAATTTTGTATAATCAACATGGTCTCTAATGAAATTCGTGTTATACACGAATTCTCCCCCCCGTTTTGGAATAATCTAACGAAAAATGAAAGAAGGAGTTCAATTTTGAATAAGGCCAGATTAAAATGTACCCCCCAAATGTTCCCCATTACGCCTAATCAGAATTCATATTGGACATAAATTCTCGTCCCTCCCAATTTTGACTGGTGCGGGGGACGCCCCACAATTCCCCATTAAACCTAATCAGAATTCATGTTGGCCATGAATTCACGCCCTTCCCGAATTTTGAATAATGCGGGCGATGCTCCCCCTAATTTTGAACTTCGCGGAGCCTAATCGGACCTCATGTTAGGCATGAAGTCCCTCCCCCCAATTTGAAATAATTCTCCTGTGTGTACCTAGCAAATAGAGAAAAGGAGGCATTAATCAAACATCGATCTAAACACATACAAATGCACTTACCTCCTGCGCAAGCAGACCGAACGTTGTGGTGGTGGTGACATCGTCGACATCATCATCTTTAACTGCGGTCTATCCCACGCTCGCTTTTATACGCAGGATCTGTGGTTTCCTATTCTCCTATTGTATTGGGGCAGACAGAGAGAGAGAGAGAGAGAGTCGCGTGATGCGAAAGACGATATGCGTTTATTGGCTGACGTGTTTACATGGGTGCTTCATGGTCTTCTATAAGAACCCAGGGATCCAATCTAGTAATAAAGAACCCGAATAAGGATTCTACGAATAAAAACCACAATCGAAAAACACTCACGGTATTTGACTCGCCATCCAGCGTTCAGCGAGTTCTCTCCAACCCGCTGCACTCGCTCTGTTCCACTGGTGCACCAGGGAGTAGAGGAGGTGCTCCGCTTCCCCGAAGCTTAAAGGAGCAGTACCTTCTAGCGGTAAAGTATGCTCCTCTAAGCTTCGGGGCACTCTGAAAAAGAGCTCCCCCTCTAGTCCCCGCTGCACAGCGATTTCTCGCCACTCCCTGCCGTAGCACGCCATGAGCACTTCTGTGGTGGCCGTCTCAATGTCTTCTTCGTCTACGATGGCGAACGCTTGCAAAAACGTCTCCATATCCAAGCGGGGCACATCTCCCCCCGCACCGGGGATCAACTGGAAAAATAGCTGCACAATGTGTGTCACAGTGAAACCTACAGAGGAACGTTAGGTATTAGAAAAATAACTATTTCTAAACAAGAAGAGATAGAGAAAAACTTACCAAACGGCGGACGAATGTGGACCAGAAGGTCCAAAATCGTTTGGAACGTATGCAGCATTTTCTCGGGACTCTTGATTCGAGAATAGTGGACAAGGGGGGTACAGGGGATGACCATCTTATAGTACAGGGTTCTCACGCTCGCACTAACCCCATTCACGTCATATCCATCGATTACGTAAATCGCCACTTTGCGTCTGTGACAAGATGCCGCCCTTTGTTCCTCCAATATCGTGCGAGGAGGAGGAGGGGAGACACAGGGGGTTCGAGACCAGACACGTTCAAGGACTACAAAGACGGAGAGAGAGAGAGAGAGAGAGAGAGAGAGACGACCCGCTGTCACATCCTGTGTAACCGCCCCAGAGTGGGATTCGAACCCAGGATCCTTCTACACTGGGCGCGACACACTAACCACCAATCTAATTTGTACTGCGTGACGTTTTTCGTATTGCGGGGTTCGTGTCTACACACGTCACAACATGTTCAAACACGTCCAAACATGTTCAGACATGTTCAGTGACGTCACAACATGTTCAAACACGTTCAAACATGTTCAAACACGTTCAATGACGTCATAGAGAGAGAGAGAGGAAGTAGTGTGTCCAGGGACGACTTCGTCGCCTGTGTCTAAACACGTCCAAACATGTTCAGACACGTTCAATGACGTCATAAAGAGGAAGAGAGAGGAACGAGTGTGTCCAGGGGCGACTTCGCCGCCCGTGTCCGAACATGTTCAAACATGTTCAAACACGTCTTAACATGGCCAAACACGTTCAATGACGTCATAGAGAGTGAGAGGCAAAGCTTTACTATAAATGTCGAAGCGAATGGTCGATCGTCATTCCATTATGATCAGCTTGGTAGATCCTCGTAAGTAATACCCATGACGTCATCATCATCGTCGAAATGTTTGAAGAGTTTCGTTTCCAGTGTACAACACTTTTGCTGCGCGTGAAGTCGGTTTTTTCCCGCCTCACATATTTCGGGAGATTGGCAGGGCCCGCTTCTTCTGCACCAATTGCGGTGGATTGTGGTCCAAAGGTACGCTTCCTCGTTTTTTTTTAATACGTTCTATAATCGTTCACATTTTTTTCCAGAGCAAAAGCATTGGACGGACCGATTGATTCGCCCGTTTCTCGGCTGTCGGACGGTACCGTTCGACGTACGTTGCGAAGGACTTCGACTATTGAAGGAAGATGGAGAAGATGGACCATCAGTGTCACTCTGTGACTGAAGAAGATTGTACGTGCGTGTGTGTTTGAGATATAAAAACACGCGTTTCTCACACTCCTTTCGTTGCAGATTACGAATGGCTACTGACGGGAGATCTACCCCTGGTCCTAACCTTCAAGCCTCCTCCAAAGACCTTCTTTTTGCGAATCGGCGATCAACTGACTACCTGTCGCTGCGGTGGACTCTGGTCGAGAAACCCCAGCCATTGGTTAGACTCGAGCCTTCGTCCGTATTTGGGCTGCCTTCCCGGCTACGAAACCAAAGCTGGAGCCTAATTCATGTGTAACGAGAAATAAAAAAAGGTTGTCTACTCTCATTCCGTCTCAGTCATGATGACGCCCGAGCAGAGGTTTGCCACCTTTGTGCAAACACGAATGTATCGGGACTTGCTGCGATTACGCGATTATATTCACGGCGATAGCTGCGAGGGAGACTTTCGCTCGATTCTCAAGACGATACCCTTACGTCTGTTCACCGTCAGTGGGAAGATTGCAAAGAAAATGAAGCGTTTCGTAGATTACAAGCTCGAGCTGCTGGAAAAGTATAGACGAGGAGAGACAGTCGACCCGTGTCTCATCAACGCGGGTTTCAACCGACCTATCGTCCGTCGCTACTGGCTTCTCCACACATCCCTCGACGTCACGGTGCAGACCGGCGACGACGAGCGTCGGGTCAGCACGTTGGAAGATCGTCTCGCAAGGGTCTTGTGTATGTCGTGAATAAATAAATAGTCTATTTTTTACGAAACGAGTTCGCTCACGAGGAGACGTTTTATTGTTTCGTCATTCTCTTCGAGGTTACAGGAAAACATGGATACACAACTTTTCAAGCTGTAGCGTTTCGACATGCGCGTGGCTACGTAGATACAAAAAAGCCCGCAGTAAGGCGAAAAAAGCGATTGAATACACTTGTCGTTATACTCGTCCACTACAGGTAAAGTCTTTCGAAGGTTTGCTTCGATGGGGGGAAGTCCGTAGCTGTCGAAAAACACGGCAGACCCGTCGTAGTTTTTCAGGTAGAGCACCCAGTGCTGCCCGCGTCTTCTTCGCTCTTCCGTATTGATGATTAAATAACCGGGCTTGCGTAAAACGAAGGCTTCGTTTGAAGCGCAAATGCCTCTCAGCATGGAGGAAGCGAGGGGGTTCAGGGACACGAGTTCCAAGATGTCGCTCTCGTACATCTTTTTTTATGGGAAGGTGACCGTACGGTCCTTGTCGACGTACATGAGCTTGGGACACTCGGAAATCAAGAGGACGGTGACCGCGTGTGGAAGGGCTTTAGCGAAGCGTAATTGCAGGCGAACGTTTCCTTTTCGCCACTCGTTCAAATGCGAAGGAGAAGAACACTTGTCCACGTCCAAGTTAAAGTAGAGAAGGAACCCGTTCGTTTTAAATCGCTCGTAGCTATACTTGAAATGTTTCTCTCCCAGTTCTTGCAAGAAGTTAAAGTAGGGAATTTTGACGAGGTCGTTCTGAAAGTCGTACTCGGCTCGCACTTGCTGTCCGTCCACGGAGAGCATCGAATGAGACAGGTCGTAATGACGGAATTTGTAGGGGTTCGATTGGATGTCGCCGAGAAAGTCGGACGTGGCGAGCAGGGCGACGCATAATTTGGAAGGTACCCTTTCGGGGTAAACGTTTTCAAAGTGAGCGTCCAAGCTCCCGGCACTCAAGCTCCGCACCTTGGTTTCCAATCCGCGTAACACGTAGATGGCCGGCGTGGTCTGAAGCCGCCGCTCGTATTCCAAAAATAGGGAAGGTGCCAGCGTCACCTTTTTCAAGTGTAACGTCATTTCTTTAGTGTCCACCTCGTAATTGTACGTTTTTCTTGTCTCTGGGGACCGATACGAGTTTAAATTCGTCGTTGTTTAATAGGAAAACGACGCGAATTTCGACGGCAGGTACCATCAGGCGCGGCTGTTGAAACAGGTCGGTATTGATCTGACCGACCAGGTTAAAGTATTTTCCACCCTTCGTCGCTTCGTAACGTTGTTTCGGACCGCGAGACGAGACGTCGTAATCGTCCTTTAAATGTTCGTCGTCCTCGACATAGAGTCCAGCCGCGTGCACTGTTTCTTGAGCCGCGGGCGTGGAATGAAGCACGACGTCCAAAATACTCCTGTAGGCGTACAACTCGTTGGAACTGACGAGCTTGTTGTTCGCATAAACGGTGACCGTCTTAAACATGCCGCTCAACAGGTGGTTTATTGGGAAAACGACATCTTTCTCGTCCATTTCTTCCCCGTCGTCGCGAACAATGCGCACGGTCAAAGACACGAAACTGCCGTAGAGATCCAAGTGTGCCCTTTGCAAATTTTGAATACAAAACTCGATCACGGAATTATTTACTCCGTTGACCGGATAAAAAAGTTGGTACGAAGTATCTTCCACGCCGTATTGAATGGAAGGGGGTTCGAATATCATCACATCACTCGTTAGACAGATCGGCGTCTGTATTTTTCCTTTCGTTGACGTCATGACGGAGCGCGCGCAGCGGATGTGTGACCTTCACGGCGTACCAAAGATATCTGCAGGTGCGTCGTGTGTCGGCGCCTTTTGTTGTCGTTTGCGGCGTTTCTTCCCATTGTTGTTTCCAGAGCCCTCCATGGAATCCAGCACGTCTCTCCCCGTTGCTATGGCCGTCTTTTTTACTGCGCGCGATATTCCTTCGCCATCGGCCAAATTCCGCGCCAAGCGCTTCAACGTTCTCTTGGCGATCGGTTTTATTTGCTGCCAGATGGGAACGATAAACTTGGATATGTTGCTCAACACACCGCCCCCTCGTTGGAAAAGGGGTCCCGTGTACACGGGAATTATTTTGGGGGAATTACGGTACATATTTGAAATGCAACGTTAGATTGGTTCTGCCTTTGGACCGCAACGGCAAACGTCTTCCCGTTTCGTCCGCGAGAACGATCGTCACTGAAGGAATTTCGAATTGAGACAGGTTAAAATACTGGATGTTATCTAACGTGTAGGTGACGACGTGCTTGTCTTTCTCGTAATAAAAGGGTAGTATTTTTAATATAGGTTTTTTCCCGCTCCCCACGTACGTGGGTTCCACGATATCCGTGTACACGATTATGTTGTGAAACGGGGGTTCCAGGAGTACCTCGACGGAGCTCGTAGCATCCTCATCCCCCGTGAACACGGTACGCGATTCGAAGCCCAAAAGCACGGCCAGGTACTCGGAAAGTCTTAGGGTGGAGGTGCCCTCGGAAAGCCGAATTTTACATTTCTGTTCGGTTCCGTCGAAGCTGAAGCGCGCGCGTTCGCCTACGCGCTGATTAATCGCATTTAGAAGTGCTTGCGGCGTCGCATAATAGCCGGGAGGCACATGTACTTGCAAAGATCGAGGAATTTTCGTCTTGATCGTGAAAGAAAATTGACGCGCTATGGGGAGAGAGACGCGTAGCGTTTCTTCATGTCCCTCGACGGCTGTGAGATGTAGCAGCTTGACAAAGGGTTCCGGTACGTGCAACCCTTTCGGTGTTTTCAGAGAGTACACGTTATCCGCGAATTCTAGCGAGGCGTCCAGCTTGTGCGTCTGGAAATACTTGTTGAGTGTGTTCCGTAGGGACGTGGTTTCCGAATTCAAAGTGACGTCGCCGAAAGCGACGGCGGCTGCGGCGTGCTCCAATAAGATGGAGGTGGCTTCGCGTTCGCTCAATTTGGGGGGTTTCACCGCACGACCTGCTTCGCGGGACGCTAGCGAGGCGTCGAGCGCTTGCGCGAGCCGAGGGTCCAATTCCACGGCTTTCATGTCCACGGGTAAGACGAAGTCGTATCGCGATTTATTGTACGCGAAAGAAACGTCGAATTCCGAAAGGGCTTTTCCCAAATCCCTCTCGAGATCCGAGGTGACACGAAAAGTTCTGCCGGCTTCCACCGTATCCTCGAAAGAAACCTCGATTTTCGCATCTTGCCTTTCGTAGCCGATATTTAAAAAATCGTTACTTATGCTGAGATCCATCAGACCGACTTTATACCGATTCGAGAGCTGAAGCGGACTATCGAAAGCTACCGTGAAGGCGTTGAGTTTATTCGAGGGAAACTTATCCATGCTGGCGTTCGAGAGCAGGTGGACGTAGATGTCCGACATCATTTCCCAATCTTGACCACGTCGCTGCTCGGAACCCAACTGTCGTGTTCTTTGTCGTAACCGAACCAGCGAACCAAGGAGAAGCTCTGACCGTTCAGTTGCTTCTTTCTCAGCACTTTCGTTACTGGCCAAGGCTGATTGGCGTCTCGGGTTACGACGAGTACCTCCTCCGGGTAGAAAGATCCGTCCACTTCCTTACCCCGGTAATCTTCCAGGTGTACGACGGGAGGAGAGGTGTCTCTCAGGCGGGAGACGGTGAAAATCTGAGGCGACCAACTCCCTTCCGAGCTCTTATGAAAACCTTTTCTATGTAGTAGGACCCTCACTTTATCCCCCAGTTTGAGCTTCTTTTTCACGGAGGGTACGACGGGCTTCCCATTTATCTTATTGAACAGCTCCAATTCGTTTTCGGGCGTGACTTCGGACGGGCTGATGCCCAAAGTCCTGTGTTTGGTGTTGTTGTAGTCGCGCACGATCTTGGGAAGCGCGGAAACGAAGTGGTATTTTCCCGTTACTCTAAAATAACGGAATATTCTGTCGCGTAAAGTGCGTATGACGCGTTCTGCCTGCGACGCTTTGATTACTGGAGAGAAGGTAGAATAGATGTGTACCTTCTTTCGTGAGAGATACTCCTTGACGGTCTTGTTGTAGAATTCCCCGCCTCTGTCGCAAAAGATGCGTGTAGGTACGTTACCTCCCCGAAAAAGTCTTATCATGGCCCTTTTCATTTCGGCGGGGCGCTTCGTCTTTAGTGGGAGGGTGCGCAGAAAGCGGGAGAGGGAATCGATCGCCACGAGAATGTAGCGGTAGCCACCGTTGAATCTCTTGTATTTTGAAAAATCGGCGAGATCCATTTGCCACACGTCGTTGATCTTGAGCGCGATGATGCGTCTCCTATTAAACTTTCTTCTGACCGGATGGTGGAGCGTGTAGGCATCCAGCTTTCTGAGAATGGCGAGAGCCTTCTTTTTGCTCAAGTGATGCGCTTTTCTATAGCGTTCCACACCCCCCAAACCACCCTCTGGTTTCTCATATCCCTCCATAAGTCGTCCACGCAATGGAGGCCTGCTGCTGCTGCTGCTGTTGAGGCTCGCGAGATTTGGGTAGAGAAATCAGACGCAATAGTTTCGAGACTTTGGGGAACCAGGAAGGTTTCTTTCCCGTCTTACGTTGCAACAAATAATTGACGAGTTCGTAAACGGAGGAGTGTCTGATGGGCTTGCCCGACACGGAGACACAACCCTCGCGATCCCAGGAAAGAACCTTCTTTAATTCCGAGACGACCCTTTCCGCTTCCTCTTCGTCCACCTCTGGAGAGAGGAGCGAATAGTCAAAGTCATTTGTAGCGTCGGACGCCTTGTTTTTATTGACGTAGGGGTCAAATCCGTACTGCTTGAGTATGCGATACAGTGCTTGCAGTATGAGTTTCACTTTGACGTCGTCACTCTCCTTCGAGGAAAGAATGTTTCCGATGGAGGAGGTGGTCACTTCAATTCTCTTGGCCATTGGCGAAAAGGTTCAACACGGCGGAAAGCAGGAGAGGAACCACCGACGAAAGAACGCCCTGTCCTCGCTGCTGAGACAGATAGCGCTTCAAACGTTGCGGATTCTTGTGAATCTTTTTGTAGGCGAGCCGTCGTAAAAAGCGTTTGTGCTTCTTCAAACGCGCGAACGTATCTGGAGCTAGAGCCACCTTTCCGTTCAATACATTGAGGCAAATTTCGGAGAGGTGTTTCATGTCGGACGAGGACGAACGTCTCAAGACGTCGCGGCGGCGTGGAGGGGGTAGAGTGGAGAGTACTTTGAGTAAAGTGAGGTGAGGGCGGAGATTCATTTCGGAGCGTAGATATATTGACGTTCTCCCGGAAAGATATTGCTACGCAACCTGTGATCCTCGTGCGTATAGTTGTGAAGATCCACGAGTAAATATGCGTGGGGCGACGACATCGCTTGTTTATATGCGTCCAGAAAATACTCCAATCTTTTTCTGCCAAATAGCTGTTGGCCGAAATGTTCCATCTGGTGCACGCTGCGCACGGTGCGCCACAGGACGACGTAACTGGCGTTGTAGGATATTGTTCTAAAATGGCTACTGTCGAAAAAGATGTTTTGAACGAGTAAGAAGATCGAGGCGTTGGCGTGGTGAGAACCCCGAATGAAAAGATCGGTCACCTCCTTCAAGGAGCCGGCGTCGGTCATGTGATCGTCGACGACGATCAGCGTAGCGCGCGACGTGTCCCACTCTCGCGGTAGCTCCTTGGTAAATTTTACGGAGTCCCCGAATTCGTCCTGCATGCTCGGCGAAGCATATTTCTGCACGTAGAATATTTGTGACGGAGGCTTGTCTACCACGTCGTTCAGGTTCCTCAACACGTTAGCAACGAAAGTAGATTTGCCGCACATGGAGGGGCCGCTTAAGATACAGCGAAAGGGATGACGGAAACGAAAAGGTTCTGGGGAAGACATGTTACGTGCGTACACGTTTCACGAAGAGAAAGAAGAGACTGAGGCTCGAAGAGAAATGCATCGCTTTTATTTACACATCCTCGTCGTCGTCCTCTACATCGGAACTGCGTTCCCAATACAGATTGTCCAGGCTAAAGTTGGACTTCTTTTTCGCCAGTCTGTCCGCCGCTAAGATGCGGTCGAGCGTCTTCATCTTGTCCTGACACATTTCTTGCCGTGCTTGCAACCATTCCAGGCGGTGGACTTGAAAGGCTTCCTCCACGATGCCGCGTATAAATTCGCGAAGTTCTTCGTTTTTTGTCTTTTCCTTGCGACGACGAGAAACGCAGGAGAATAAACCACACATGGCGTTTTCCACGTATCGGTCAGAATGATGACGCGAGCGCGGTGCGCGCTGCCTTTATAGAGATAAACGCGCGCGCGCAAAGAACGGAGAATGAAAGCGAAACTGAAAAGCCACCCGTCGCCGCTAGGAGCGCGCGCGCAGCAGAGAGCCGAAACCGAAAACACCCGCGGCCGGCGCAGAGGGAGCTAGCAGCGCGCGCGCGCATGCGCGGACGGGTGGAGCAGAGGGCGCGCGCGCATCCATAGCGGCCGATGCGCGTCGCCTCTCTCAGTTTCTCTCGGACCGTCGCGGAAGACGGACGTGCGCTCCGCGCGCTCGCTCACTTTCTGGCTGGATCTCGTAGAGAGCAGACGTATGTTCTCCGCGCTCGCTCAGTTTCTGCCTGGAAGTTGCCGCGGGGGAAAAGGTGAGTGATCTGACGCGCTCCTTTTCTCGTATGTTTGCCGTGTTTAGCGGTGACCGCGCTCGTGTTAAGCCTTTTCTCGCATGTTTAGACTTGTTTTGCGGTGTCCAAGCCTGTTGACGCATGTTTAGCGATGTGTGGTTCCCGCCTTGTGTTAGCTGCGTAGTATTGAGGTTATGCCCAAGCGCGCTCGTGTTAAGCCTTTTCTCGCATGTTTAGACTTGTTTTGCGGTGAGCAAGCCTGTTGACGCATGTTTAGCGATGTGTGGTTCCCGCCTTGTGTTAGCTGCATAGTGTTGTGGTTAGGCCTAAGCGATCGCCCCCGTGAGCCTTTTTCCCCGATGTGTACTGTTTTCTGTTTAGCAGTAGCGGTTAGACCTTTTCTCTCGCATGCCTAGACTTGTTTAGCAGTGCTGCCATTTTTACCTGCCGCTAGTATCTTGTTCTGTCTTTCTCGTCTAGAGCTATGACGGTGGCGGCATCTGGTGTGATGCCTTGCAACTACGTGGCCACCTGTCGTCGATCTCTGCAACTGCTGGGTGCAAACTACCAACATGGCGGGTGCTGGTCACTCGGGTGTTGCGGAGCGGCTTCTTCGCCGCGGCATCGTTGATTTTCGAATAAATTGTTTCTCTCCACTCTATCTCTATCTTTTCATTTTATTTTCTACCTATTTTTTTATTTTTTATCAGCTCAACTAGCCCACAACTCACACAGTGGTCTGGACACGTCCTAGATGCACCCCAATTAGTGTAATGACTCCCTGGTGGGTCCTAATTACTGGGGGGGGTCCCAATTAGCTCTAATTGCTCATTAATGGCGTCCAGGCCACTGTGAGAGTTGTGGGCCAGTTGAGCTGATCCCATACTACTACCGTCCACGGAGAGCATCGAATGAGACTGGTCGTAATGGCGGAATTTGTAGGGGTTCGATTGGATGTCGCCGAGAAAGTCGGACGTGGCGAGCAGGGCGACGCATAATTTAATTAACGTTTTCAAAGTGAGCGTCCAAGCTCCCGGCACCTTGGTTTCCAATCCGCGTAACACGTAGATGGCCGGCGTGGTCATTTCTTTAATGTCCACCTCGTAATTGTATGTTTTCTTGTCGTTGGGGACCGTTATGAGTTTAAATTCGTCGTTGTTTAAGAGGAAAACGACGCGAATCTCGACGGCAGGTACCACCAGGTGCGGCTGTTGAAAGAGGTCGGTATTGATCTGACCGACCAGGTTAAAGTATTTTCCACCCTTCGTCGCTTCGTAACGTTGTTCCGGACCGCGAGACGAGACGTCGTAATCGTTCTTTAAATGTTCGTCGTCCTCGACATAGTCCAGCTGCGTGCACTGTTTCTTGAGCCAGTTGTGTGGAATGAAGCACGACGTCCAAAATACTCCTGTAGGCGTACAACTCGTTGGAACTCACGAGCTTGTTGTTCGCATAAACGGTGACCGTCTTAAACATACCGCTCAACAGATGGTTTATTAGGAAAACGACATCTTTCTCGTCCATTTCTTCCCCGTCGTCGCGAACAATGCGCATGGTCAAAGACACGAAACTGCCGTAGAGATCCGAGTGTGCCCATTGTAAATTTTGAATAGAAAATTCGACCACGGAATTATTTACCCCGTTGACTAGATAAAAGAGTTGGTACGAAGCATCTTCCACGCCGTATTGAATGGAAGGGGGTTCGAATATCATCACGTCACTCGTAAGACGATGCGGTGACCGTTGCGTCTGTATTTTTCCTTTCGTTGACGTCATGATGGACGGAGCGCGCAGCGGATGTGTGACCTTCTCGGCGTACCAAAGATATCTGCAGGTGCGTCGTGTGTCGGCGCCTTTTGTTGTCTTTTGCGACGTTTGTTTCCATTGTTGTTGTTGTTTCCGAGCCCTCCATGGAATCCAGCACGTCTCTCCCCGTTGCTATGACCGTCTTTTTTACTGCGCGCGATATTCCTTCGCCATTCGCCAAATTCCGCGCCAAGCGCTTCAACGTTCTCTTGGCGATCGGTTTTATTTGCTGCCAGGTGGGAACGATAAACTTGGATATGTTGCTCAACACACCGCCCCCTCATTGGAAAAGGGGTCCCGTGTACACGGGAATTATTTTGGGGGAATTACGGTACATATTTGAAATGCAACGTTAAATTGGTTCTGCCTTTGAACCGCAACGGTAAACGTCTTCCCGTTTCGTCCGCGAGAACAATCGTCACTGAGGGAATTTCGAATTGAGACAGGTTAAAATACTGGATGTTATCTAACGTGTAGGTGACGACGTGCTTGTCTTTCTCGTAATAAAAGGGTAGTATTTTTAATATCGTTTTTTTCCCGCTCCCCACGTACGTGGGTTCCACGATATCCGTGTAGACAATTATGTTGTGAAACGGGGGTCCCAGGAGTACCTCGACGGAGCTCGTGGCATCCTCCTCCTCCCCCGTGAACACGGTACGCGATTCGAACCCCAAAAGCACGGCCAGGTACTCGGAAAGTCTTAGGGTGGAGGTGCCCTCGGAAAGCCAAATTTTACATTGCTGTTCGGTTCCGTCGAAGCTGAAGCGCGCGCGTTCGCCTACGAGCTGGTTAGTCGCATCCAGAAGTGCTTGCGGCGTCGCATAATAGCCGGGAGGCAGATGTACTTGCAGAGATCGAGGAATTTTCGTCTTGATCGTGAAAGAAAATTGCCGCGCTACGGGGAGAGAGACGCGTAGCCTTTCTCCGTGTCCCTCGACGGGTGTGAGATGTAGCAGCTTGACAAAGGGTTCCGGTACGTGCAACCCTTTCGGCGTTTTCAGAGAGGAGATGTTATCCGTGAATTCTAGCGAGGCGTCCAGCTTGTGCGTCTGGAAATACTTGTTGAGTGTGTTCCGTAGGGACGTGGTTTCCGAATTCAAAGTGCCGTCGCCGAAAACGACGGGTGCGGCGTGCTCCAATAAGATGGAGGTGGCTTCGCGTTCACTCAATTTGGGAGGCTTCACCGCACGACTTGCTTTGCGGGACGCTAGCGAGGCGTCGAGTGCCTGTGCGAGCCGAGGGTCCAATTCCACGGCTTTCACGGCCACGGGTAAGACAAAGTCGTATCGCGATTTATTGTACGCGAAAGAAACGTTAAATTCCGAAAGGGCTTTTCCCAAATCCCTCTCGAGATCCGAGGTGACACGAAAAGTTCTCCCGGATTCGACAGTGTCCTCGAACGAAACCTCGATTTTCGCATCTTGCCTTTGGTACCCGATATTTAAGAAATCGTTGCTTATGCTGAGATCCATCAGACCGACTTTATAGCGATTCGAGAGCTGAAGCGGACTATCGAAAGCTACCGTGAAGGCGTTGAGTTTATTCAAGGGAAACTTATCCATGCTGGCGTTCGAGAGCAGGTGGACGTAGATGTCTGACGTCATTTCCCAATCTTGACCACGTCGCTGCTCGGAACCCAACTGTCGTGTTCTTTGTCGTAACCGAACCAGCGAACCAAGGAGAAGCTCTGACCGTTCACTTGCTTCTTTCTCAGCACTTTCGTTACTCGCCAAGGCTCATTGGTGTCTCGGGTTACGACGAGTACCTCCTCCGGGTAGAAAGATCCGTCCACTTCCTTACCCTGGTAATCTTCGAGCTGCACGACTGGAGGGGAGGTGTCTCTCAGGCGGGAGACGGTGAAAATCAGAGGCGACCAACTCCCTTCCGAGCTCTTATGAAAACCTTTTCTGTGTAGTAGGACCCTCACTTTATCCCCCACATTGAGCTTCTTTTTCACGGAGGGTACGAGGGGCTTTCCATTTATCTTATTGAACAGCTCCAATTCGTTTTCGGGTGTGACTTCGGACGGGCTGATGCCCAAAGTCCTGTGTTTGGTGTTGTTGTAGTCGCGCAAGATCTTGGGAAGCGCGGAGACAAAGTGGTATTTTCCGGTTACTCTAAAATAACTGAATATTCTGTCGTGTAAAGTGCGTATCACGCGTTCTGCCTGCGATGCTTTGATTACTGGAGAGAAGGTGGAATACATGTGGACCTTCTTTCGTGACAGATACTCCTTGACGGTCTTGTTGTAGAATTCCCCTCCTCTGTCGCAAAAGATGCGTGTAGGTGCGTTACCTCCCCGAAAAAGTCTTATCATGGCCCTTTACATTTCGGCGGGGCGCTTCGTCTTTCGGCGTCTTTAGCGGGAGGGTGCGCAGAAAGCGGGAGAGGGAATCGATTGCCACAAGAATGTAGCGGTAGCCGCCGTTGAATCTCTTGTATTTTGAAAAGTCGGCGAGGTCCATTTGCCACACGTCGTTGATCTTGAGCGCGATGATGCGTCTCATTAAACTTTCTTCTGACCGGATGGTGTAGCGTGTAGGCATCCAGCTTTCTGAGAATGGTGAGAGCCTTCTTTTTGCTCAAGTGATGCGCTTTTCTATAGCGGTCCACACACCCCAAACCACCCGCTGGTTTCTCATATCCCTCCATAAGTCGCCCGTGCAATGGAGGCCTGCTGCTGCTGCTGCTGCTGCTGCTGTTGAGGCTCGCGAGATTCGGGCAGAGAAATTAGTCGCAATAGTTTCGAGACTTTGGGGAACCAGGAAGGTTTCTTTCCCGTCTTACGTTGCAACAAATAATTGATGAGTTCGTAAACGGAGGAGTGCCTGATGGGCTCGCCCGACACGGAGACACAACCCTCGCGATCCCAGGAAAGAACCTTCTTTAATTCCGAGACGACCCTTTCCGCTTCCTCTTCGGCCACCTCTAGAGAGAGGAGCGAGCAGTCAAAGTCATTTGTAGCGTCGGACTCCTTGTTTTTATTGTCGTAGGGGTCAAATCCGTACTGCTTGAGTATGCGATACAGTGCTTGCAGTATGAGTTTCACTTTGACGTTGTCACTCTCCTTAGAGGAAAGAATGTTTCCAATGGAGGAGGAGGTGGTCACTTCAATTCTCTTGGCCATTGATGAAAAGGTTCAACACGGCGGAAAGTAGGAGAGTAACCACCGACGAAAGAACCCCCTGTCCTCGCTGCTGAGACAGATAGCGCTTCAAACGTTGTGGATTCTTGTGAATCTTTTTGTAGGCGAGCCATCGTAAAAAGCGTTTTGTGCTTCTCCAAACACGCAAACGTGTCTGGAGCTAGAGCCACCTTTCCGTTCAATACATTAAGGCAAATTTCGGAGAGGTGTTTCATGTTGGACGAGGAAGAACGTCTCAAGACGTCGCGACGGCGCGGAGGGGGTAGAGTGGAGAGTACTTTGAGTAAAGTGAGGTGAGGGCGGAGATTCATTTCGGGGCGTAGATATATTGACGTTCGCCCGGAAAGATATTGCTACGCAACCTGTGATCCTGGTGCGTATAGTTGTGAAGATTCACGAGTAAATAAGCGTGGTGCGACGACATCGCTTGTTTATATGCGTCCAGAAAATACTCCAATCTTTTTCTGCCAAATAGCTGTTGCCCGAAATGTTCCATCTGGTGAACGCTGCGCACGGTGCGCCACAGGACGACGTAACTGGCGTTGTAGGATATAGTTCTAAAATGGCTACTGTCAAAAAAGATGTTTTGAACAAGTAAGAAGATCGATGCGTTGGCGTGGTGAGAACCCCGAATGAAAAGATCGGTCACCTCCTTCAAGGAACCGGCGTCGGTCATGTGATCGACGACGACGATCAGCGTGGCGCGCGACGTGTCCCACTCTCGCGGTAGCTCCTTGGTAAATTTTACAGAGTCCCCAAATTTGTCCTGCATGCTCGGCGAAGCATATTTCTGCACGTAGAATATTTGTGACGGAGGCTTGTCCACCACGTCGTTCAGGTTCCTCAGCACGTTCGCAACGAAAGTAGATTTGCCGCACATGGAGGGGCCGCTTAAGATACAGCGAAAAGGATGACGGAAACGAAAAGATTCGGGGAAGACATGTTGCATGCGTACACGTTGCACGAAGAAAAAGAAGGTACTGAGACTCGAAGAGAAATGCATCGCTTTTATTTACGCGTCGTCGTCGTCGTCTACATCGGAACTGCGTTCCCAATACAGATTATCCAGGGTAAGGTTGGACTTCTTTTTCGCCAGTCTGTCCGCCGCTAAGATGCGGTCGAGCATCTTCATCTCGTCCTGACACATTTCTTGACGCGCTTGCAACCATTCCAGGCGGTGGACTTGAAAGGCTTCCTCCACGATGCCGCGAATAAATTCTTTAAATTTAAAAAATAAATTTTTTGTCTTTCCTCGCCGACGAGAAACGCAGGAGAATAAACCACACATGGCGTTTTCCACGTATCGGTCAGAATGATGACGCGAGCGCGGTGCGCGCTGCCTTTATACAGATAAACGCGCGCGCAAAGAAAGGAGAGTGAAACCGAAACTGAGAAGCGACCCGTCGCCGCTAGGAGCGCGCGCGCGCAGCGCGAGGAGCGGAGAGGCGAAACCGAAACCACCCGCGGGCGGGCGGCGCAGAGGGCGCTAGGAGCGCGCGCGCATCCATAGCTGCCGCAGCGCGGCATCCCGGTCAGTTCTCGCTGGCTGTCGCGAAGAGCAGATGTGCGTTCGGTTGCTCCGCAGTCCCCGCGCCCGCTCAGTTTCTTCCTGCCTGATGAGCAGTCGCCGCGGGGGAAAAGGTGAGTGATTTGCCGCGCTCCTTTTCTTGCATGTTCGCCGTGTTTAGCGGTGACCAACAAGTGATTTGCCGATGTTTGACTGCGCTCGTGTTAAGCCTTTTCTCGCATGTTTAGACTTGTTCAGCAGTGACCAAGCCTTTTTTCCGTGTTGACGCACGTTTAGTGGTTCCCGCCTTGTGCATAGTGTTGTGACGCTGTGGTTAGGCCTAGTTGATTGCCTTTTTCCCCCGATGTGTACTGTTTTCTCCGTGCTGTTTAGCAGTAGCGGTTACACCTTTTCTCTCGCATGCCTAGACTTGTTTAGCAGTGTTGGCATTTTCTACCTGCCGCTAGTGTCTTGTTTTGTCTTTCCCGCCTAGAGCTGTGATGGTGGCGCCATCTGGTGTGATGCCTGGTAACTAAGTGGCCACCTGGCGTCGATCTCTGCAACTGCTGGGTGCCAACTACCAACATGGTGGGCGCTGGTCACCCCGGAGCTTTCTTCGCCGCGGCATCGTTGATTTTCGAATAAATTGCTTCTCTCCACTCTATTTCTATCTATTTATTTTATTTTCTACCTATTTTTAATTTTTTTAGCAGCTCAACTGGCCCACAACTCACACAGTGGTCTGAACACGTCTTAGATGCTCCTCAATGGACCATTTCAATATTCGCGTCGCCCCTAGCGGCGGAAAGCCAAAGTACCCGTGTTTTCCATTCAAAAATGGCGACGTTCATGCCGTGTGGTGAAGGAGAACAAGCAGGCACGCGGGCAGACCGAAAGCGCATGCGCGATGTTCGAAAGTTGGCGGAGGAGAGTCTCCTCCTTTCCTGTTTTTCTCCTGGCATTCCACGTGCGTTTGTTGCGACTTTCCTCGTGCGTCGTTGGGAGTTCTGAAGAAAAGCTTCTTTCTTTAGTTTTTATCGCGTGTGGCAATCTACGTTCGTTTCGTCGGATGTCTGCAAGCTGCGGCGAGTTTAGGAATATTTTAAAGTCCAAAGGATGGTCGAAAGACTTGCGTGGTGTTGCTATATTTGATGCTGCAATGGTTTCGGAATACTTCGAAACGGCCCAGATTTTTGATAGACAGCTGGCACGGGGCTGGAACTTTAAAGAGGAAAAATACGTGAGGCAAGTGGAATACCTGAAAGGTGCAGAAGCTACATGTTTCCTGAGAAGCAGCTGTGTTCCGTCAATGAAAAGCGGAATATACAGGCAGCTCGTGATGTTGGACACGGCCAACGAGGAGATTCTGCACGCATATTGTGAATGCACAGCAGGGTGAGTTGTGTAAACTAAGTCTGTCAGCATATCATTGTAAGCATTCACCTTTGCTACTGTTTTCAGTTGCACCATCCCTGGTGGAAAAATCTGCAATCCCCAGGTGGTTTATGAAACCATTTCCAGTTTAAGCCACTTACGTACAAAGTGGTTCAAGGTGGTATCAACTGGAAATGGCTTCATAAACCACATGGGATCGCAGACCTTTTCCAACTGAGAAACATTGTCTAAACCACAGGTCCTGTCACCATGTGAATCGGAGTGCCATAAAAACTCAACGTGCAAATTAGAGTGATTGCCTCCCTCTTCAAACTAGGTTGATTTAGGCCAGAAAAATAGATGTATGAGGTAGGAAACACTTAAAACGAGACATGAACGTAGCCGGAAAACCTGTCCCAGGTGAAAAATGTCTGCAATCCCAAGTGGCTTATGAACGGATATCTACTTGAAACCACTTACATACAAAGTGATTTCAAGTGGCAACCCTTTCATAAACCACTTGAGATTGCACACATCTTTAACTGGGGTAGCTACATCAAAAAAGGAAAGGATAAAATGAATAATGGGACGCACATAATAGAATATCAAGTCGTGTTATTTCATTCAGACATCTCGTCACAAATACTTGTCTTTAATATGTATGTTCAGCAACAACATGGCCACTAAGTAAGACTACTCACTGTTAACCCTTTCTATTTAAAGCCTGAGTGAAACCTGTCAGCATGTTGCTGCACTTTTACATGCCATGGTGGACTTGTCAAAGCCATCCTGTACTGACACTCCCTGCAAATGGGTGGTGCCATACCAAGGTAAGTTATAAGCTTTAGTACAGTCAACAGAGCTGTCCCACACAACCACTGCCAGTGAAGTTGCAGAAGCAATGATGTTTCCGAAAGGATAGTAAAATGGGTCATTGACATGACTGTTCAATTTACAGGACGTCAGAGGGCTCCACCCAAACCCCTCAGTGAGATTCACTTCTGGAAGGTGCAGAACGGAAGAAATGTCCCTTCATCGCCCAAGAAACGAAAGACTACAGCAATGTACAATGGCCCACCAACAACTGAGGAAGTCGAGAATTTTCGGACAGCACTGCAGGAGGCAGACCCAGACTTAGTATGGCTACGGTACACCAGTGACGACGAGGAGGGTCATAAACAAACAAGTGCTGAACCTGCTAGTACCTGCAAAGGCTTACGGGACTCAGACTTTCTCAAGCAGTGCAGTGACTACATGTCCTCATTAAAGCCCCTTAGTCCTGAGGCCAGAGAGGAGATAAGACTGCGTACAATTGGCCAGGCCGAGAACAAGGAGTGGTTTCAAGCAAGAGCTGGGCGCCTCACAGCTTCCAGGTTCAAGGCAATAGTCCATTGCCGAAAACCTGATGGTTACGTGCGAAGCACCTTGTATGGTGTGGAGGCAAGACACATGAAAGGGAATGACCCAAGAATTTACGGCCATGTCATGGAGCGTATTGCTCTGTCACAGTATGTTGAACTGATGGCCCTGTATGACAGAGACATCAAAGTTGCGAGCACTGGCCTGCACGTCCATACAACGTACCCCTTCATCGCAGGGTCACCTGATGGAATTGTGGTAGATGGGGATGAGACTGAAATTATTGAAATAAAGTGTCCTGCATCAAAACAGGGAATGACCGCAAAGGAAGCTTGCACAGACAAGAAATTTTGCTGCACAATTGAAGGTGCTGAAGTGACTTTGAAGAAAACGCATGAGTACTACTACCAAGTACAGGGACTGCTTGCTGTAACAGGTGCAGCGTGGTGCGATTTTGTGGTGTTCACGAACAATGGTGATCCTGCGCGCAGTGTAGCTAATGAAAGGATTTATTTCAATGCTACATTTTGGAACGAGTATGTGCTCCCAGGACTTCTGTACTTCTACAAGACTGCCGTGGTGCCAGAGATTCTCACTCGAAGGGTTCGCAGTGGTAGCCCACTCTACGACTGTAGCCCAGGCTACATACCCTATTTACAGTATAGGGCAGTATAGGCATTGCGATCATGATTGCGCCGACTTATGCATATAATGCACGAATTATGCATTTCACCACTATGTACAGTGTATTCTAAGAACAATCTTTTTGTTTGTATGTTCTGTGTTAGCAACTTACGTTAGTATGTTTTAGTAGTATGTTTGTGTTGGCTCTGAAGCAACTGCAGCTATGAGCAGTGTACAGATGGAGAGAGGACAGCAGGAAGAAGAGAGGGGCAGGGGGGTTAGTATGCATCCTGGGATGACTTCATGGGGGAACTATGCCGACATTCGTCTGGAAAGTCTTTGGTAAACCCACGGAAAACCTTAGACAGCACAGCCGGTAGTAGGATTCGAACCCCCCCAATCTCCCCCCCTTCAGCATCACCTTGGCTACCACCAACAAGCGGGACGCCTTAAATCGTTTGGTCATGCCGCTAGTCACACGAATATTGCATATAGTATGAAATGTTCATTTGTGTGGCACTAATTTCGTTAGTTGTGCAGACACTTTTTTTGTAAGACACGGAGAGAAATTTGACCATCACACTGTAGTCCTCAAGTCACTGCAAACAGAGACAAATACAGTGCAATGAAGGTGTGGCCCATGGTTTAATAAACATTTCACATCAGTGGTGCAAAACCATAGAAAATGTCTGACTTTGTAGTAAAAGCACGAAGAATAATCACAAGATCAAGGTTATTGCAGATGAAAATCATAATGTATGTGCGCAAAATCTACAGAGTTGTCAAAGATAAAATACTATACATGAGTGCAAATTCATACAAGTGCAAATTCAGCCATGGATATCGGAAATAGAGCATGCTATATTCCGCATCTTACATTCGCATAAGATGTGATAAGTGCACTATTTTTTTTTTCACACAAGATTGCCAGATTTCACTGTTTTTACTTCCCTGGTTTATAAAAAACGTAAAACCCGAACTCAGGAATGTTATAGAGGCGGTAACAAAACTAAAGTACACCACCTGATGCATAACATAGTTCACAAATGCCCACACCGTATAATCACAGTGGGTGCCTGATGTTGCTGAGGTAACCACATGTTTCTACGACAGAGTCTGCCACATCAGCCATATTTACTTTGTATCCATTGTCCAATATATGAAACTCCTTAATACGGCGAATTACCCGCTCAATGTTCACCCTCGCACTTGCTATTTTTCTAGTATTTTCGATATTCTTTTTGGACATCTGGCACATGTTAGCACCGTTAAAAGGAGGAATGTGGACTGTAACACCTGCTGGAATAATATCGTCTATTTTAAACCCTTTATCGACCATGACTGCGTCACCCGGTACGAGCTGCTCCAATATTCCGCTCTCGGCCAACATCTGTCTATCACTTGCTGCTCCACCCCAAGATGCTGAAATATGGGTTACATAACAGTCTGGCGTGGCACATACCAAAACTTTGAGAGTGTTGCCATGTTTATAACTTGAAAATGTCTGTCTCTGTGCATCATGTGATGACGGCCTCTGCATGCGAATCTCAGTTGCGTCAATAACAACACGGGTGTTTGGAAAGTGTACGAAATGATGAGGCATTTGCCTTTGGATCTGCCGGAGGGTAGGAAATTTAGTTATGTCCTTGAGGACACTATGCAGAAAAACAATCCATTTTGAAAAAATACGGCTGCATGACGAAATGGAAATTCCGAAATTCCTAGACACTTCTTTCACTGGCATTCCAGTGCGTAGTCGTCCAAGAACCATAAAAAATGACTCTTCATGCGACATGGCCGAGAAACGGCCCTTGCATGTTTTGTTCATCTGACTTTCAATATGTCGCATTAAACAGTCAAAGACTGCGCGGGAGGGCAGCCCAGTGTAATGCTGAAAATCATGTCCGCCTACAGTATCCAGGCGCAACAAACAACTCCTCAGTCTGACGCACTCAGATTTCCAGTATTCGATCTGCTTCCTGAGCTCCACCTCTAGTTCTTTCGCTGCAGACGGCTTCTCAGTGGGGTTTGACAGTTGGTCATCAGTGCTATGACTGGATACCCCTGCAAGAAGCAGGAAATTTAGATGCACAGCATGTTTGTACAAGGTGCAATATGTCGTCTTTTAATGCTTCGAAATGAGCACTCACAGAACGCAATACTCACTTAACCTGGATGTATCAAGTGCGAAGACAAGACAAGGACGTGGCAGGAGGATACACGTACGGCAGTCACTACCAACATTTTATCTGGAAATGAAACCAGCTCACTAATACAAAAAATCCCCCCACAGTCCCCCAAGGTGCGCCTGCAGAACCGGTCCCACAGAGGTTATCACCTGACGACATCCTTCAGTAGTTCCAACTCTTTTGTACGAGGAAGATCGAATGACATTTTTGTTGTTGTTCAAGAACAACTGGAATCGAACAAATGTTTGTCTATTTATCAGACAAGATGATATGCAGCTGCCAATTCGTAAAAGTTTTCAGGCGGAATGCTTGCTTGAAACAGCCAATCCTGTGCTAACTGTAACTGTAAAGTTAAGTGTCAGTATAAATGTAACTAACTATGTTGCTTAGGTGACAAAAAGATGGCAACGTAAGTTGCAATCTATGCTCAGTCAATGGACCAAAAATTAGGTTCACTGAACGGGGTCGTACTAAGTCAGATCATGACTCTGGTACAGTCCACACCCCTCCTTTTAATGGCTGTAGCATGTCCCAGATGCCCAAAAAACATCATGGATCCTAGGTGACTCAGTGAGGGCACCAACGGTGAGCCACCACCACAACTATCTTGAACTGGCTCAAGTGCTAACTATTTCTGCTCTGAGGCTGAACCAAAACGCACCTAAAAAAATCATGAGCAGCCTGCAACAGGATAAAATAACTGCTTCAGCGTTCGCTCAATACAGGCAGTGCTACAAAAACATCATCTGTTCCACAGGGGTGTCCTCCCCAAATGACACGATTGTCATCGAATGGGAAGTATGGTCCCTTAGCGATCGATAAAACACCATACATGCAGACAAGCTCCGATATGGTCTTGTCCTGTCGCCTTCAGTATTTGACAGATGCTCAGGCTTTTATACTAAGGAGATTGTCCGTCAGTGACCTTGTCTATTCGGTTGGAGTGGAGTTTCCTAATCAGAAAGAGTACTGAGTGACCATGGTATTTGCACTGAATGTTAGTAGTGAGTGCCGTGTGACCATCTGCTGTGTCCTTGCCTTGTCTTCACACTTGATCCGTCCAAAATGTCATACCAACAAGCCGAAAAGTTTGAATTACACATATTATGGCTAGAGGTGCACAATGAAAGGTACAAAGTAAAGAACTTTGGCATTTAGTATGTATCACTTTACCTTGATCACATACATCCTCCTGCGACAACGTCAATGACGCAAAAATGGAACGCTTGGAAAGCACCCCAGATGAGGTATGTGGAGTGGATGTGACCATATCTGGAATATGTGTATGCAGTGAACAAGAACATGTATTCATCAGAAACATTTATTAGAAGACATGAACGGTGGGAAAAAAATGGGAAATCGATATGTACGGCACACTTTACCTCGATCGCATACGTCTTCCTTCGACAACGCTGAAGACTCAAAAATGGAACGCTTGGAAAGCACGCCAGGTGAGGTATGTGGAGTAGATGTGACCATATCTGGAATATGTGTATGCAGTGAACAAGAACATGTATTCATCAGAAACATTTATTAGAAGACATGAACTGTGGGAAAAAAATGGGAAATCGATATGTATGGCACACTTTACCTCGATCGCATACGTCTTCCTTCGACAACGCTGAAGACTCAAAAATGGAACACTTGGAAAGCAGCCCAGATGAGGTATGTGGAGTAGATGTGACCATGCCTGGAATATGGGTATGCAGTGAACAAGAATAGGTTTGCAACAGAAATACTTAACAAGACTACATGAACTGTGGAAAAAAATTGGCATTCCGTATGTACTTCACCTTGATCACATACGTCCCGTTGCGACAACGTAAATGATGAGAGTGTGTGACGCTCAGAAAGCAGCCCAAGCGGAGCACGTGGAGTAGACGTGACCATGGCTGGAATATATGTATGCAGTGAACAGAAATATGTTTGTAATATTTAATACAAAAAACGTACCATTTTGGCATAGGTTTGCCTTTTGACGTGGTGTTTGCTGTGTTATTGTGAGTCTGTTATAAGGCGCCCCTGCAATAGTTTGCTACTTGTGCACAATGACATACCACGAGTATCTACCACCATCAGCAAGGAAATCCAGATGCTGTGGGTAGTTGTTTCATGTCTACAAAGCTATCAGGTGATCAATACATACTTGCATAAGGATGGTGATAAAAGTCCTGCACCTGGCCTCTGTTCTCTCTACCATACCTGCCAACTTGGAAACATCCAAATTAGGGAGATTTCGAAAGCGGGGGGGGGGGGGGGTAGGAGAAAGCCGATGTTAGGTGGCTTTTACTTGCATATGTAACAGGAGCACTCTTCATCCCAGCAGGCTCGTCGGGCACAAGTTTTGCAGCAACAGACTTTGTCCTCTCCAAGAAACTATCTGGGTGTCAAGCTGTGACACGGCTATGACACTTTCTCAAAAGAACGTGAGGACACAAAACTATGTCTCTGTCCTCTTTTTGAGGTCGAGGTTCTCTTTGCGAGGCACGCAAAGTCGACACAGCTAGTGCAAAGGCACCTTTGTCACCCGAAAACACGGAGGAAATGCCCGGAAACTAGAAGTGCTAGAACTAGAACCATGACCAGAACCCCTGAACTCCGTAACACAGAGGTTCCGGGAAGCGGCAGCGATGCCGATGGCAATTGGGCTGGTATTGGATTGATGTTTTTGTCTGTGTGCCCAGGGAAAAAGCAGGCGTTTGAGATATAGAGAGGGAAACTGCATTTTCCGGGAGATTTGCTTCTCGGCCGTACAATCGTACAAACCGGTCCGAATCCGGGAGTCTCCCGGATGAATCGGGAGAGTTGGCAGGTACGCCCTACTGTCTCTTACTTCTAGGTTTGTTACTGAAATGCAATGATATTCATGTGAAACACTAACTTTTTTTTTGGGGGGGGGGGGGGGGGCTCTCACCATGGCGGAACGGTGGTCTTTCGCGCCCTTCCATGTGCTTTGCAGGGGCGTTTCTCGCCAGAGCTCCTCCCGTGCCTGTTTTTAGAAGCACAAACGACAAAACATTAAACGGCCGTTGTGCAGAACTGAAAACAAGTGTGGTTGACGACTGTAACTCAAAAATGTCTTCCGAAGGCCTCACCGTCATTTTCGGCACGATTTTCCAAGTCGCAGGACGATGTTTGGGGAACTCCGAACACATTTGGCACGTAGTCAGGGTCGGACGGTACAGCCGATGGTTCGCCTGAAGCATGTCGAAGCAGCTTTTAAAGCCAGCACATGGCTCACCTTTACGCATATGCCTACCTTTCTGAAAGTGTTCTCCGCAAACGCGAGTGCTTTTTGCCGGTTCCCATACCGTGCCGTCCTTCTTCGTGCGCCCAATAGCGGCAATCCACAGATCGCGCTTCTTTCGGTGAAGCTTTTCGAGGGGGAAGCGAAAAAATCGTACACCAACACTTATTCCTTTCATGTTTCGGCACCGGATGACACAACACTTCTCAGGCATCGTGTGTCACACGCCAGATATTTCATATGCCATCGAGAACCACGCAAGCGCCGGCAGTAAACAATACCGATGTTTTCCACGCAAAGATGGCGGACGTAAGGCTGAGCATGCGCATTCGCGTTGTCGGAAATGGTCCATTAGTGTAATGGCTCCCTGAATGATCCTAATTACTGTGGGGGGTCCCAAATTGCTCTAATTGCTCATTAATGGCGTCCAGGCCACTGTGTGAGTTGTGGGCCAGTTGAGCTGACAAAATGGCAAACTGACAAAATGGCAGTTTTGCCCAAAAGCACCCGCTTGAGGGTAGTTACAACAATGGCGGGTTTGTGTCATCCCTGTGCTGGGGAATAATTCTCAGTCTGTTCTGCTGATTCATGACGGGATTCGTTCTCTTCGGGCTATTCAGGCACTGTTCGTTCGCGCTTTCTGGCGTGATCCACGGAGTGGTTTGGCCGCTCCTGATCGTATGAGTGGGGACGGGGCTTGAATTGGTTTGCTGATATTTGGTGTTCCTTGGCTGATCTTTCACTGGGGATGGATCCTTTTGGCACCTAACGAGTTAACTATCTCATTGAGCGGTCTTAATTAGGTAGGGGCCCTGGCGCGTCCGTTCAGATGTAGAGGCAACCGTTGCCGTGCTCGGCAATATATATATATGCTGCATATATATTAGCACATATATGCAGCACATATATATGGGCTGCAATATATATATATATATATATATTGGCGTGGAGCCAATGTTGCCTTCTGCCGGAACCTACGTTCCAAGACCGAAGGCTACATCAGATCACGTTGAAGCAACTGATTCAACGTAAATTGCTGCACGAAGAAGCACAGAAAGTTGAAATATGCCAGCAAATTAACAAGTGAGAATGAGCAATAAATTGAAATATTTATTGTATGAGCGTGAGACAGTCTGACTGCAAACGAATACACTGTCTATGCAAACTCGTCTTACAGCAACGAAGGAAGATGTAGAAAGAAGGTATAGCTAAAACAATGAAAGTACCCCTCTGCTTCATTAATTTCTAATGCACACTAATACCCATAACAGGTATGATAACAGATGTATGCTACATATATTTAGTTTACATGCGGTAACAGTGACAACACTGTGAGAAAATAATGTGATATCACACAATTTAATGCAACGTCTGGTGATACATGCATGAGCGAAATGAGAAAAGTCACTTATCATCGTTCTTTCTCATTTGTCCGACAAAGTAAGTCCATGCAGTACAAACGTGACGGTGACACGTCATAAAAGCAGTTAAGATAACTATAAATAAATATCGGGTCACTACTACATTTCTTGGTTCAGATTTGAGACTTGAGGATATTCAAACCGTCCTACCCACGCCGCTTACCCTTTGTCGTAATAAAGCTCTTGCACGTATTCAGGAACAAAATGCATAACGGAGCACTTCACTACACAAATGCAAAGACATTCACATCTTTATACTGTCGGAGGAGATGAAAGACAGGAGGAAACAATTAATTTACCAAGGTGCGTCCCAGACGCCGACACGCCAACAGAAATTTCTAAGTTCAAAACAGATCCTGAGTTGATGCCGATGGCGCTTGGTCGCATATAACGACAAGAGCGTTATAGCTCTAGTTTCGGTTTTGAAGACAGGGAAAGCCCACGTCTCGCAGGGTAAAGCCAGAAACTATCATATCGCATAATCATTTTTTTTTTTTGCAACCTACTGAGGTAGGTGGAGTTGTGCGCATAACTTTGCACACTTTTGGATATTTATTTATTATTCAATTTATTTTAATTTATTTTGATATATTTATTTTATATTGAACCATATATGCACACATTTGTGCAACTAATTTCGGCAGTGTTTGCTTTATATAAGCCCAGGTTAACTTCACAGCCAGGAATCTCGCCCAATCCAGCGTACTCCCTGGAACATCCCATTTCCAGCTCTGCTCCAGCAAGGTACCATCCTGGTTTTCGAATGCAAGTTGGATGGTTCCAGAATGGAAATTAAAACTGCAGTAGACCCAGCATGGAAATAGCCTTGGCCAGCCCAGATCTAGCCTGGGATCGCTTTTCCAGGCTGGTTCCACAGTTGGTCCATGCTGTTTTTTTTTATTAGGGATATCAAAATGCGTGTGTGCGAAAACTCATTACACTTGTCTTGTGTGTCCCGTGTGGCCGTCAACGGCCATAGCTAGTGCAAACTGTCATTTTTTTACGCGTACGCATCACGCTTTTCGAGCAGTCAACCTGTGCTTGTACACGTGAAATGTGTTATGTATAAAACTACCTCCAATGACATTTTCCAGTCGGCTGCTACTTTGCTACCAATGTTCCACAACACTTTTAAGCTGAAAAGTTAACGCACCGGATGGAAAGCACATTTTTAAGAGAAATTTTCCTTGTGTGTTTTCTGGAGGTAGAGCATCAGAGTTGAAAAAACGATTAGAGTGAGACACGAATGTCAGAAAGTGTTAGTTAAACGAGTCGCCCCGTGAAAATTCTGCTAGCACTTACTACTTTTCTGGGGTCTGCAAAATATAGTTTTGAAGGTGCCTCACAGAACGTAATGTGATGCAATTGGCTTCTTTGAGATGACTCTTCAATGGGGTTCAGACTTGTGGGGTTCACCTATGGCACTTCAATGATACCCTATAAGCCTCCAAGATGCACGGGGTAGGGAGAAATTGGATCTACTTGAGGTCACATAGAAACCCCTTGCCTTGCCCTGATGGGTTGCATAAAACACCTTTCGGGTCTTAGGTGGCCCACCAGAAACACATTAAGCCTTATTCGATGATCTAATGGGATTCTAAAAGATTTTTTGATAGGGGATTCCATCTCAACTCAGGCAGGGTGGTCCAGACACCATCACCGATTTCCCTTGAAAAAATATATGTTGTACCGCAACACGCATACACACAGGAGCAAAAAATATTTTGGCACTATGTCTTGTGGTCCAGCCGAAAAAAATTCCCAAAGAAATTGACTCGGCGACGGAGCTTTCTGGCGGAACGACTTTGACATTTTATTCCTCGCCATCGGACGGTCCCAAACTACACATTTTTTTGTACAATTTGTCAGGTACAACGACTTTCAGCATGTGTAAACAGCGCCGGTCAATTCTATTTTGATCTTTAATTAAAAATCGCCAAAGTTGCAACAAAATTCACATTTTGCTCATGTTTGTCCTTACGCTGTATTCCTGGTATACGCCATCGAGATATATAAGGTACTGCTGGTGTAGGTCGAAGCGTGCTCTTTAAATTGATGTCAAATTTAAATGTCTGTACCTTGCCCACTTTCGTCAAGGCGGTGTAGAGTATAGCTATATTTTCAAAAATTGTTTTTTTTTTACTCTCGTTTCTCAAAAACCCCACCTCCGATTTCCTTCATATTTTGTAGTTGTATAGCCCAGGCTATGACCTACATGTGTTCGCAAAACGGAAGGTTCCCTCTCAGCACAACTCGGGATAGCCCGCAACAAACGTGGAGTGCGGAGCACACGATGGTACACCGCGACAGGGAGAACTACACGCTTAGAAATGACGCTTAGAAATTCACCGCATAGCACGCTCCTAGCCAACCGTAATCTCAAATGATATCGTTATCTTCCCTGATTTGTTGAAAACGGTAGGCGTACGCCTTATTTCCCTGCTGGAAATAGTCCAATTCCGAATAGCAAAGAAATCTCATACGGTTTAAGTGGATATCACATTCACAATTCTCATTGAAAGGAGCCAAAATTTCCCATTCCGAATCGACAATTTTTGACAAATACCATATTGAAAACTACTGGAATTTAGTGGGTTTCAAAGAGAAATCACTCTAAATGTCAATGGGGATGAAGTGGAACCACGCCTAATCACACCCATTTGAGACCAGTCTAGTTTACCATTGGCCAATGTGCTATAGCCCAGATTTTCCCACTAAAGTCACATGTAAATTCTCATTGACGATTCACCTTTTGAATGTCTAATAACATTCGATTCTGCTGCATCGAGTGAGAGGAACGCATGTTTTTGCTGTAGAAAGGAGTTACACTAGATACCGTTTCTGCGTGCACATTTATTTCTTCATACATCACAATACAGTAGATATTAAAATATTACAAGTGGGACATATAAAGGTGAAAGTTATTTCAAATGTTTTGTAAGTGTGAATATTCACCAATCAGTTGAAAATCGCTAGCAAGACAGTGAACAACAAGAGTAAAAACTCGATTCAGCGCTTACATGTTTTGAAAGCATACTGTCCATCACCAACACACACAAAAAATCCACAATCAGTAACTTCATAGTGATGTGTCCCCAACGTCCGTACAGTGTCGACGAACAAAACAGAAGGTCTTGAAGCACTCAACCATCATGGTCCAGCTTGCGTTTCATGCGTGAAAACTAACCCCATCCAACTTCGGTAAGATTGCGTTCCGGCCACCTGCTGACAAATGCCTGTGCCAGCTGCGTCGCACCAGCCTAACCTTCAAGAAACACAATTTTTAAAAGATACAAGAACAGCAGCATGTCAGTGTGAGTGGGTATCAAATATATTACATACCGTTGCTCACAGCGCGGGAGGTAACACTGACTGCACATTTCGCTCTCCTCCCATCAGCGGTCCGCTGTGTTACATTGTGTTATGTTCTTACAATTGTGTTTTCTTACAATTGTGTTACAATTAAAAATTGTGTGTGGTTACGAACAGGGATAAAAACATGTGAGACTGTGTAGAAAGAACAGGTATGTTTCTAACATCCGATTACATACCTTACAAAGGGGAAAAAATCCTCAAAATGACGAAGGAAATACGACAACTGCTTGTGAGCCACGGCAGGACAAGGCGCGCACCCGAACACCTCAGCATTCCGTAACAGACTGACTAATCCGTTGAAGATTTGAGGAAACGCTTGGACTTCCGTGCGCTGGAATGTTATACCAATGCAGAAACAATAGCTTAAAGTAATAGGTGCGTATGAACTTACCACGGCACACGTGCTTTTGAGTATATGTTCACGAACATTTGAAATAACGTAGCGAACTATTTTCAACGCGGACGAACGTGTTACAACGCGCAGGCTTCGGACTCTGCGAGCGGCGACATCGGCGAACGGCCTGCTCAGTTGATTTGTTTGGAATAAATTTTCTTTTGCTTCATTAATTAATTTATACTATGTCAGATTGTCGTTCAATTTTCGCTTGCAATATGTGTCGATACGGTTCGTATTCTAGAGTTTCATTTGTTTGAATCGGACGTGTTCCTCGAATTAGTTCATGTTCTACACGGACGTACGGCGTGCTTCCTAATTATATCATTACTTAATTTGAGAAGTGATGATGTACCATTGGTCACCATTACGCTCGTTCCTTCAGCAACTGGCTTCTCAATTATTGTATTGGCGGCCATGCAACATGTTGGATCCCACTAAATGAATTGGAAAGCAGTTCCTCATTGGTACACATTAGACCAGTTCCTCATTCCTGGTATTGGTGCAGACTGTAATGCACAACATGTTAGATCTCATTAAATCAATTGGAAGTCACTCAATCAATTGGAGTTTCTCACTGACGACCATTAAAGCTCAGCTACGCCGATTTTCGAGTGTTACAGAATGGAATGGTACTCACACGATGTGTTCATAAGGGAACACTGATTATGTATGCAAAATAGTTATCCCAAACTCCTCGCGGTTTTCCGAAAAAGTGAATTTTTAGTTTCACTGACATCCCGTCTTGTGGCCCGCAAACCCTGTGTCGACGACACATTCGTGGTCTGCCCGCGCTCCGGCTTGGCATGACTTTTGGCTTGGTTTGTTTCTTCCGCCAAGCCGGCCAGTTTCTTCTGCCGAGCCGTCTGCTGCGCAGATTCACATTGTGGAAGTGATAAACAGTTCGCTATTAGAGAGCCAGTATATTTCTGAACTTCACTAAACCCACGAGGAACGTGAGTTTTGCTTCCTTCGACTGCAAAGCATTTGCTAGGCCAGTACAGTCTTCCTGGTGTGATTCGTGTTCTGTGCTGCGTGCCGAGAATGCGTGAGCGTTTTGCTCCCGTCTGCAAGAACACTTCAGCATGCAGTCCCAATGTTTCAAACCACAATTTTCCGAAAGGCGAAAGAGAAATCTATTGACTGCAACAATCGGTTACAACTCCGACTGGGTGCCACCTTCGAAATCAGCGATTTGATCTGTTCATCTGGCTCATACGAATGTTACGGAAGCAATATGCGCAACTTGTTTCACAAGAAGCCGAAGACGTCTCGGCCGGGATACTGTGCCAACCTTATCTGCAGCAGGAGATTGCAGGGGCAGGACTAGGCAGCAGATAAAGGTAAGACGCGTAATGTTAGACAAGTCAGTCATGCGGTGCAAATTGCATCACGTAGAAGAGAAAAATACGCTATCTGTCAGTTACTGCTTCATCCTTTAGAGATTACGCCCCAGCGGGTGTATTCTCAGTACAGATTTGGAATTGCCTTATTTCTTAAATGATTTCGCAGGCATTCTGGCACCACCGAAAAGCTTGCACTCCACGTCTCAACTATCACCGTCTGGGTTTCAAGCTGAAGGCTGTCACCAGTGCCAACCAGTCGCCCCTTCAAAGTTCATCTGTTTTTGTTGACGGAACAGTAACACCTGGTACTGAGACATTTCATTTTCTGATTAATCAAGTGCATTCCATCACTTGTGCTCGACTTCTCGTGTTCGTATACTCTTGCTGTTGCTCGCTAGCTTAGAGCAACCATGCCTGAGGTGCCAGCGCTTTCAGAGTACATTTAATCAGTATCATTCTATCATATGCACGGCAGCACATCTTATGTATTTTGTGTAAGGTATAAATTCAATGTTGGCTCAGCTGTTGTATTTTGGTCACAAATAAGGTGTTCTTCCAGAGCGCTCAAGGGCAGTTCAAGCAGTTTCATCTGTGCAACACCACATACTTTTTCTCAGTTTTGACTAAGGTAAATCGAAATCTTCCAGTTGATGTGTTTCGGTCATAAATTATGTTTTTCGAGTCATTCAAACAGCATCATGTGTGCAACAGTACATACTTTTTCTCAGGTGAAGTAAGGTAAATCTGTCCGCCGTGGTGTTCTGGCAGTGCAGCAGAAGCTTTTGTTGCATTCAAGTGGTATCATGTATACAAACCCTTGTTTTATGACTTTCTGTAGCTGCTGTACAAATATTGTGAGTACAGAGACATTCCTGCAGAACATATCGGAGCATCTTGTGTGCTATTGTTTGTATCATCTGCAGCAGTATATTGATAATGTGAATTATTCAACGACTTCAGCTAACATTTACATTCTTACTTTCAGGTAAACCTGTCACGCAGATGCCCTACCCCTTGGTATGCATAGTTCAAGATTGTACCGAAACAATCCACCTGGAGCATTATTCTTCAGTTGGCAGTGGAATTACTATCACAACACACCACATACTGCATGTCTATGGTGCGTGTACAATGCATCAAACCTATTCTCAGGTACAGGCCAGCTGGTACGCAATTACAACATGAAACAACTGACACAGAGACCGTAAAGTCATGCCTTTTCCTCCGCGCCTCAGGTTTCATGTTATTATCCTCACATGCAGCTCAATTCGCCTGTGCTGTGCAGCATGAGCAAAAGCATATATTGTTTGTGGTCACATGACACGGAACATAAATACAGTGAAACCTTCCTATGTTAGACACCCGCGGTGCAGCCGAAGCGTCTCCTACTTATAGAGGTGTCCAAGTTACAGAATATGACGGCAGCAAAAAATGGAAGAGATCACAGCTGTGAGAAATGTCCCCCTTCTTCAATTTAAGGTCCTTAGTGGTACCTGGTGGTGGTGCCTGGTTGTGGTACCTCTACCCACCCTTCACTGATAATTATTACTGATTTTAGTATATTCAATTCCGTTCAGATTCTACTCAATGGCATTACCTTTGGAGCTTTTCAAGCAGCAAGGACTTGTCTCTGAAGCGTCAGCCCACTTCTCATAGCTTTGGTGCAGTGCTCGTTCAAAGGTTCTAGACAACCTGAACACAAGTGCTCACATAAAGAATTACAATGTAGACTGACAGCACTTGTTTTTGGACTCTAAAAACTAAAGCAACAAAATGCTGAGACCAGTGTAGGGGAAAAAACGGGCAAAAGTCAAGGCCACTGGGTCATTTTGGGTCTTTTTGGTGCAAAGATGGGCCGATAGTTTCATGCCCGTTTCAGGCCCAAGCCCCCACTGGGAAACTAGTATCAGCGACCGTTGTAGGCCAGGCCGCTCCACGATTTTTGATGAAAGCGCCTTCCACGGAAACTTTGTCAATGGAAACGAACGTTGTGCATGTAAACGTAGACAATTTTATGGTGTCAGCGCTGGTTGACACTGGTGCTTGTGTTTCAGTGATGAGTGATGACCTCCGACGAAAACTGCGCAAGATCCTCACTCCCGTAGAGCCACATAGCCTTCGGTCGGTGAACCTCCAGTAGCTGGCCTGTCTTGGCGTATGTACGGCTAGGCTCATGTTGCAGAGCACTATTGTCCCGGTCCAATTTGTAGTCCTCGAACGTTGCTCTTACGACGCCATTTTAGGTATGGACTTTTTATCCGCAAACGGTGCCCTCATTGACTGCAGCGCTCAACAACTGCTCGTAGCCCCATTTCCGCACACGTCGTTTTGGGAAGAGAATGCCGCATGTGGAGCCCAATCCGGCAGACTGAAGCTCAAGCAGACCACAATACTTCCACCGCAGTCGACTGTGGGCGTCGTGACCACAACTGACACTCATCCCGACCTTGGCTACATTGACGCGGATATCATCACGGAGCCGGCGGGCGCACTACTTGTTCAGAAGGGTGTCACGTCACCATGCAGCGTTACCTCCCTTCACGGCCACGATGCCAAACTCTGGCTCGTTAACACGGGGTACAGCCCTGTACTCCTTCCTGACGGTATTGTCATAGCTTCGTTTGATTACACTGCCCGTCCTACTCCCCCTGCTCCAGTGCATCTCGACCGACACACCGAGGCAGCGACAACAGCCCTGGACCCTATCACTTCTAAGGTTGCACAGGAGCGCTTGGCTACGATGGTCGACAAAAATCTTGATCTCGGTCAGCGTGAGCATGTGCTCTCCGTTCTGAAAGACTACGCCCACCTTTTTTATTTCGACCGGAAACAGGGCCACACAGATCTTGTTCGACACCCCATCGACACTCAGGGTCAACGGCCTCTTCGACAGAAGCCGTATCGCGTGTCATCCGCCGAGCGAACAGTTATACAGCAGCATGTCCAAGAAATGTTGGATGATGGCGTCATCGAGCAATCTTCCAGCCCCTGGGCTGCACCAGTTGTTCTCGTCCGAAAAAAAGATGGTTCTTGGCGGTTCTGCGTTTTCGGAAGCTGAACAAAATCACCAAACGCGACACATACCCCATGCCACGCATTGATGATGCCCTTGACTGCCTTCAGTGAGCGCAATACTTCTCCTCCATTGACATGCGTTCTGGATATTGGCAAATCGAGGTGGACCCGAAGGACGCAGAAAAAACTGCCTTTGTCACTCCCGATGGATTATACCAATTTCGAGTCATGCCTTTCGGCCTATGCAACGCTCCGGCCACCTTTGAGCGGATGATAGACAACGTACTCGGAACTCTTAAGTGGACGTCGTGCTTATGTTACTTCGACGACATCGTCGTCTTCGGCTCGACCCTCGAACAACACAACGCTCGCCTACGCCAGGTCCTGAAGTGCATGACTGCTGCTGGCCTCACCCTCAACCACAAGAAATGTCGCTTCGCCTGCCAGGAGCTTACCGTCCTGGGACACCTCGTCTGTCCGGACGGCATTCGCCCGGACCCGAAAAAGACCGATGCCGTGACTAATTTTCCCCGCCCAACTACAATCAAGGCCGTGCGCAGTTTCCTCCGGCTATGCTCTTATTTCCGTCGCTTCGTGGAGCACTTCGCAACCAAGGCGCGGCCCTTACAAGACCTCTTAAAGAAAGGCGTCACCTTTCGTTGGGAGGACGAGCACGAAATTTCCTTCAACCGTCTCAAGGCTGCACTCACTTCGTCTCCGGTACTGAGGCACTTTGACCCCAACGCACCGGTCGAGATCCACACAGACGCCAGCGGAACTGGCCTTGGCGCCGTGCTGACACAACGCCCCGATGACGCTGAACACCCCATCGCCTTCGCGAGTCGTTGCATGTCCGCACCGGAACAGAATTATAGCGTCACCGAGCAAGAGTGCCTCGCCGTGGTGTGGGCAATAAACAAGTTTCGTCCCTACCTTTACGGCAAGCCCTTCAAGGTCGTGACAGACCACCATGCCCTCTGCTGGCTGGCCAACATAAAAGCGCCATCCGGGAAGCTCGCACGGTGGGCATTACTGCTCCAAGAGTACGACTTCGAAGTTATCCTAAAGCTGGTCGCAAGCACCTGGACGCTGACGCCTTGTCCCGCGCTGCTCTCCCCGACATCGCTAATATTGCGAACTCCGTTGACACGATTCCATTTGAC
The DNA here is from genome assembly GCF_037126465.1 of Ornithodoros turicata. Taxonomy (NCBI): domain Eukaryota; kingdom Metazoa; phylum Arthropoda; class Arachnida; order Ixodida; family Argasidae; genus Ornithodoros; species Ornithodoros turicata. The sequence continues at coordinate 1,075 of NW_026999339.1, read as the reverse complement.
CTCGCGGACCTCCCCGCTGAGCAACGTCGTGATCCATCGTTGCAAACCATCATCGAGATGTTACAGCCACACACCCCGCTTTCACGGCGTGACGCTCGACGCTCCCAAAACTTTGTCCTTCGCGATTCGGTCCTCTACAAGAAAAATTTTGACCCCTTCGGACGACCCTATTTGATCGTTATCCCTCGCCATCTTCGCCGCGCACTCCTTCAGACTCTGCATGATGATCCAACATCTGGACACCTCGGCTTCGCAAGGACGTACGACAGGGTCATCAAGCGCTTCTTCTGGCCTGGCATGCGGCGATTCATATCCGGATACGTTCGGCGATGCACCGATTGTCAGCGCCGTAAGCACCTGCCGTCCGCTCCCCAGGGTCTGCTTCAGCCCATTCCGCCCCCCGCGGCCCCCTTCCAACGCCTCGGTATCGACCTCCTTGGTCCCTTCCCGGTCTCTGCCGACGGAAACAGATGGGTTGTTGTCTGCGTAGACCACTACACCCGGTATGCTGAGACCAAGGCCCTCCCTACGGCCACAGCACCCGACGTTGCCTCTTTCCTGTTGGAACAAGTCATATTGAGACACGGCGCACCGAGGGAACTGCTGAGTGACCGAGGGTCAGCTTTCCTGTCAACGCTTGTCTCAGAACTTCTCCGTGCCTGTCGCGTACATCGTCTTACCACCACGGCATACCATCCACAGTGCAACGGCGCCACCGAGCGGCTCAACCGCACGCTCTCCGACATGCTTTCTATGTATGTGGACGCGTCCCATCGAAACTGGGACACTGCTCTGCCGTTCATCACCTATGCCTACAACACCTCCCGGCACGAGATCACCTCCTTCAGCCCCTTTTTCTTCCTGTTTGCCCGTTCCAGTGACACGACTTTGGACACCCTTTTTCCCTACGTTGACGCCGGTCACAGAACAGACTTCGTGACCGAACTAATGAGCCGTGCGGAAGAAAGCCGCCAACTCGCCCGCACCTACACTCTGGTCTCCCAATCGAACCAAAAGGACCGTTACGACTCCACGCACTCGGACCCCTTGTACCAGTTGGGCGACCTCGTCTGGG